>NW_019524856.1:69075-107584 GCF_002814215.2 Seriola lalandi dorsalis | reverse complement strand
GGTGGGGTGGGCGGTGGGTGCACAAAGAGCACAACTGTCACACCAGAGACCAGAGACTCGTCTGTGGTTCAGGCTAAAGCACTTTTGGAGAAAGATGGTGGTTTTTGTTAAATGTTTAAAGTCACTGTGAAGTTTTTCTGTATAAAACCAGACCAGGATCTTTTCCCCGAACCTGAACCTGAACAGCCCCATAAAACTGTTTCATAATGCTGGAGTCGATGGATAGAGCCTACTCAGATTTCAGACCCTGAGAAATGTCATTTTGGTTGGAAATGAAAATCAGTTGACGTCAGAAACCTACCATTGGCTGACTGACGTTCTGATGTTTGGCAGACGCTCACAACTAGAGTGTCGGTGTTTTATACGTTGAGATGAGTCAGCATGAGACGTTTGGAAGATTTTGGTACAGTGCAGTCCTGCAATAAATCCTCCTTCGTGTAAGGCTGGACAAAACATTAGAAACACCTGTCTGTATAACGAAATACAGTTCAACAGCATCACAAACTGCAGCTTTCTAAATAAACCAGCTGAGGACAGATCCTGATGCAGATGCCAATTTTAAAAAAATGTCGATATAAAAAAGAAGTAAGTAAAAGAAGTAATTTAGCCTAAAGTGCTGTCAAGTTTATTTACCAACCGTGTTCACTGGAGCTCAGAAGGAAATGGGAGGTATTTCTTACCAGAGGTTTCTGTGGCAGACAACAGGAACTTTACCCCTGTGCCACCCATGTGCCTGTTAGGACCTAGAAACAGATCAATCGAGGACATCAGTTTGTTTATTTCAGCTGTGTGGGAGGCCTGAGCAGGGAAACAACAGAGCGCTACATCAAAGACTTTAATTAGAAGTCCCTCGCTGAGACTCATATGAGACTCATAGACTTAAAACTACAGAGAAATACATAACATAGAAATAACTCAATCCAAAATGAGATCTTTTATAGAAAATACAATCCTACCTTTTTATTTTATGGTCGGTCATCAACTCATTTTTGAGAAATAGTAAATAAAGTAAGATTTCAGGAGGCAGCAATTTCCCCAAAAAATTGAGGTTTAGATTCTTCAACATTTTCACTTTGACCCTTTTTTTTCCATGAAAAACTGCTCAATTATATCTATTTTTATGTGGAGGGGAAAAAGGACGAGGTACAATATAAGATGATTTTTCCCTTTGCAGAGAGCAGTTCAGTCATAATGCATTTCAAGACTCTCAGATAAACATCCATAGCTTGGCTGTAGATTGTTGCCGATAGAAAGAGGAGAAAAAGCAGTAATTTTCCCTCTGATTGCCGCCCGCCTTCCTCTGAGCTGCACTGATAAGGTTTTTTCAGGGGATTCGCTCATGGAAAGAGGGGGAGTGGGTAAAGGGATGGTGAAGGGGGAGGGGAAGAGAAGGCAGCTGATGATGATGATTACTGCTTTTGACAGAAGTTAAAAGAAAGGACATTTTCTTTCTTTCAGCTATGATAAGACTGACCTGTGACATACATGATGTACGTGACTTTATTGGCTTCAGTTGTCTGTGTCATCCTCAGGCCTGGACCTTCTGACAGACCATGAATCTGGGTTAGCGGAAAGAAAATGACTGTATGATGCTCTTACTGTCAAACGGAGTATCATAGTATCACGAAACCTTTGAGTAAAGCTTATGTTTTATTAAGTTCATTTAGTTTGCCTATATTCAATCTATTGATTTCAGTCTTAAGAAGTTTTTGAGTGGGAGTTCCACAGCTCTGCAACAGGGCTGTAACTTTTTCATGATCTGATCTGGAGAATTTGTCTGTTTTAAAAGGTAATGCACAAAACACAGGTTAAAGAACAAAACAAAAAAAAACGTACTTTGAGTGACAGGTGGATGAGTGCATGTTTGTCAAAAACCAGCATGTACCGCACGCCCCACCCTCCATTTTTGGATTAGCTGCGAGTTAGACGAAGTCAAGCACTGCCAAGATGGCAATGGTAGGGCAGCTCACTCTGAGCTTCAAAAGCACTCTTCAGAAACCTGTGGGTGATGTCACGGAGGCCACGTAACATGTTACAGACCGGTATTGAATAAAAGGACTTAGACTTGACTTTGGACTCTAGGTAAACAGGAACATGGCGAATCACTGTTTTGAAAATGAAGGTGTGAATTGCAGTTACGACCTTTTATTTGCCAGAACTTCAGATAGTTGAAGTTTGACTTTTATTATGTTGTCATCCAAATTTAATTGCAGTGGCCAGTTGTGATGGATGTCGGAGATGTGTTCACATTTGTTTTCACTTCCAAATATGTGGGTTTCTACAGCTTTAAACAAAAGAAATTCAATCACCATCAACTACAGCCAGTTAATTATTATTATATTTATGTGTATGTCTAATGTCTATTTAATTATTATTGAGATTAATTGATAATGCTTTAATAGGTTTAGCTATAATGCATCATGTCAAGTACAGTGAAAAATTGCTGACATATCTGAAAGAAATTATGCGTATAACAACAAAAAGAAAGAACCAGGTGTTATGAAAGTATACCTTCAGCTGTAAGAACAAAGGAACCAGCTCGGGTCAAGGCTCGGACCATTTTCCTCATTCAGGTCCAGCTTCTTCCCCCATGAATTAGTCCCAGGCTGCATCCAAACAAACCCATTTTTGCCACCATGCAGGGAGCAGAATGCAGAATTGGCTGGTGGTGGTGTTAAATCCCATGCTGTTGATGAGATCGGAGTTACTGGCTCTCATTGGGGACAATTAAACCTCAGTACCTCGAGCAGCCTTTACCGAAAGGTCAACAGAGAGAGATGGAAGAAAGAGCCACGAGAGGAGGGGGAAGGGAAAGTAGAGCTGAGACTTTTCACAGTTCACATGCAATTCATTTCAGCAGAATGAAAGGAATAATGAGAGCGGGACAATAAGCATGCAGTGCATTTTGGAACTGTGAAATAGAGTTACAGCCGAAGACACTAATTACATTTGAGGCAGAGAGTGCTAACTTCATGAATCCAGCGCTCAGGGGATGACTAATAAAGCTCAACTTCAACATTTTATGGTCCCTAATGGGAAAATTAGCTTGCTGCAAGGTGTCCAACAAAATGCATAATTACAAAACATGAAAAGATTAAAAAAAAAAAACAGGAACGTATGGAAGTGACACCGAGTGATGTGAAAACTCGCCGGCTGGGAGATATTGAAACAATGCTGCTGTGGAAATATTAAATTTTTGGTCCTATTAAATGTCCACAAATTAACAATCGGGGGGTGAATTAAGAGACAGATTGGAACAAACTACTACTAACAATGTGTTGTTTGAATTTAAAGCAGGTCTAGGTTCTATATTTATACTGTGAAAGTATCAAAGCCTCAGTCCACAGAGAAATGCACACAGCCTGTATTCAGAAACTGAGCCTTAAAACCAGCCGTCAGGACTTCTGGAACTTTGTGATGTCACAACAAAGCAGTTTCCACCCTCAGCCATGCCCCAAGCCCCGCCCACCTGGTCCCACCAGCCAACCTTGCAGGATTTGGTTTCTAAGAGTGGTTACCTGTAATCTGTTAAATTTTAATTTGATCACTCAGAAAACAGTCAGCCAATCAGAAGAGAGGATCAGAGCTTCCTCTCTCCTGATTGGCTCACCGACCTGTTGTTACTAGAGCTTCAGAGAGAAGCCTGAGAGAGGAAATTTTAAAAAAACATTTCGATGGTTTTTGGTTCTTAAAACCACAAATATATCTTCTGATGGATCAACACTTCAAATAAAACACAGAAGAAGAGGAAAATAAGTAAAATAAGGCCAGTCCTCACTAAAGGTTTTCATTAGTTCTTGATTTTCAATGGAAAACAAACTTAAATATGTTCCAGGTGAAGTTTGGTGCATTCATCACTCTGTTTTTTGTGTTTTTCCCTGTATATCCAACACATAGCTACTGATTGCCTTTTGTTTGTGAAGAGATAAGATTGGAAATACGCAGAGAAATACTTCTGATTGTTTTTTAGTTGTGCCAGTAGAGTGTGCATTTGTATGGAAATAGGAAGCTGACCGAACAGTGTGAGGATTGGTTCCTATGACCATAACATTGAATCAAGGTGGAATTCACTGCAGGGCTGTTGTTTTAGACTGTATTACAAAAGGGAAGAGAAACCAGGCAAAAAGCAAAAGGCAAAATCCAGACATAGGCAGGTTAAAACACATTAGCAAGGCTGGACTGATACAACTACTTCTTTTGTAAGAACTTTTCTGCTTTCCACAGTCTTGAGTTCTTTAGTGATTCTCATCAAGGTGTTGTTTGGATCCAACTCATCAGGTTGGACTGGGTGTCATCAGCAGAAATCAATGTGGTCTTTTGTCCTGATAGGACTAAATCACTGGACAATCATGTCCTGTGTATGACTGAGAGTCTGCAGGACATCACTCCAATAAATGACTCCATCACTGATTAGCAGACGGACAGAGGGGGCTCGTCAGTGAAAGCACCCGCTGTGATTGGTTGGGGTGCAAACTCGCAGATAGTTGGCCCTCGGTGGCCCATGATAACTCATACCAGCCTAACACAGCACATAAAAATTAAACAGGGCACAGAGAGGAATGAAGCCTCGTGGGACACTGCAAGTAAATGTGAACTTTCCTAGAAGTGTAATTATCTAGGCTGCAACAAAAAGCATCCCCAGTCAGATAAGACGTGAGCCATCGAGGAACAAGCCAGAGAGGTTTCAAACAGTTGTATCATCTGTCCAACAGTAACATGTAATTATCAGCATAATGTTAAATAATCAGTCCACTGCTTCCCCTGATATCTAAGGGGTTTCTGTACAGACCATTTATGAACAATGGGGAGCAGGAATCTAGATCACACATTGTACCTGACACATCAGCTGCACTTTTGTCTCTTTTCACAGGTTCACAGAGTCGTCCATCCTGAACAACCAGATACTGTAGGTCGTTTGTGTAACCCTCTGATACGACCCGTAGAGTGCTGGGCTTTTTTCTGACTCTTTGTAGACTAAACATTCACAAAACACTCAAAGAAGCATTGATTCTGTAATAGTTATTATCAGTTAACTTTCAGAAGTTTACTCACTGGAACCCCAGCAACTTTCTCTACTTTCTAATCTCTTGTTTTCCAGAAACGAGAGTCGTAACTCAAGAGATGAGTCCACATTACTTTGGTTGAGTGGGAGTCTTAGGTCTACCTCCTGGTCAGAGTCGAGCAGCTGAGTGCAGACTGTTTTAAAACAAACTTGTAATGGGTTCAAGACAAGTTCAAGATCTAAGAAAGCATCAAACTTTGTTGAGCATTTGAAACTCAACCATAGTAGTGATCCATCCATCACATTGTCAGCTGTGGTCGGAACAATATTGAGTCTGATATTGACAGTGTTGTGATGAGAGAACCTCCTATCATCACTTCCACTAAGAGAAAACCTCAAGAAAAAAATACTGTCTTTGTACTTTGGGTCTTTATGAGGTGATTTTGGTGTTTGATCACAAACACAAATACTGTGTTAATGAGGCATCAGGCAGCTAATGTGAGAGATTAAGTTATTTCGACCTGAAAGTCATTAGTTGGAGCCTGACAGCGCTCCCATCACATAATTACTACTGCTGACATACCCTTGAGCAAGGTCCTTTACAGCCGCTCATGACATGCGAGCAAATGAACAACCACATATGAGATCACTTCTTACTCTTTCAGTAAATCTCTCTTGAACAGTTATCTAGAGCACATCAGGCAATGTTTGTTTGCTTGAAAAATAATCTGCATCTGCGTAATTCTGTGGCATTTTGCAGACTTGCAACAGTTCCCATGCAATTTAATGGCACCACATCACTACAGAAACCAATGGAGGATTATTTCTTTAGTTTAAAAGTGCTAAACTTTGAAAATCTTAATACAAAACTCTATAGTGTAAGAGCTTGTTGAACTAATTACTTAATTCACCTATTAGGTGAACACAGGCTGTGAAAATGGACTGTGATTATTTTTTTCTTTCCATGGGTATGTATTAAAAGGGGAGGGGTAACGTAGACTGTGGTGAGATTGCATGGGTTCTTCTTTATATTCTGAATGCGTTGTCCACGTTCCCACCTGTTAACGTTATTCATCTCCTTGGGTAGGGACGAATCACAATCGGACCATTTAAGTTGTGTTAAAGAACTTTTAGACTTTTTTGACTTTGGGGGGTTTTGGGTATTATTTGTAAAAGTTCTGATTGTTTGTTGGCAGGTATTCGATCCATCCTTTACTTTCTAAATAACGTGTGCACTTTTCTCCTTAAGCTTTTGTAAATACGGTGATTTGTTACAAGCTAAAATAGCCACCTTTCCCAGGAAGAAAAAGGCATGAAATCTGAAAACAGTGTGTTCACGGTTGAATAATGGCGTGAAAAGTAATACTGGGCTCTTTACAACCAATCTCTGGGTAGGGAAAAAAGGTCCAAACACACAGCTACACTAAGTGGAAGAGCCCCCATTTTCTGAAATGCATCAGAGTCATCGACCCCAACTCCAATGACACGATTCCTCTTTGGTACTCTCTGACTTTGCCTCTCTTTTATTACACTTCAAAAGGTATCTCAGTTTCACTGGGTTACACACTTCCTGTTTGGTGTTATGCTTCCCAGGTAATGGTCGGGGTTACATCAGCCTCCCTTTTTTGAAGGCTGTATTTCAAGAAATAATCTTTCATTTTTTAGTTTGTTAATGAGGTGAGGCTCAATTGTCTTACTCAACAGAACTTCAAGAGGATTTTTATGATACAAGACCCATCGGCTTCCCGACACAACCTCTCTGATCTCTGGGAACCTGACTGATGGTCTTTTAGGACAAAAGAAATCCATGTTCTTACTGATTTAGTGCCTATTTTTTTCCGTAAAGAAGATGGAAGGGCAGAAGAAGAAGAGGGAAATGATTCAATTTGAGTTAAAGGGCAAAAAGACAGAAGGGAAAGGGGAAAGAGCAAAGGAGAGAGGAAGAGGGGAAAGCAAGAGATTATGCAATAGGAGTTGGTAATTGAGTCTAGTGAGTAAAGACATATATAACAAAAGAAGAACAGAGAAAGGAGGAAGGTCAGTTTCTTTGAAATGGTGTTGGACTCCCAAAGCTCCCTAGTTGTACTCCTAATGGAAACATTGCTCTGCTGCTGAGTTTCCCGTCATTTTAGTTGTAAGACAATTTTAAGATATCTGAAAAACATGCAGGCATCTCAGAATTAACACAGATGCAACAAAGCAAAACGGTCTTCAGTCATTTAAAGAAAGAAAACTGAACAAAAAAAAACAATTATTGACAAAATACCAATTTAGAACAGAATTACTATTCATACCTACTAAGAAACACGGTATATTCAGCCATTCTATCAAATCTACTGACTTTTGTTTCGATTGATGAAGCTGCTTTATCAAAATTTCTTAAGATTATCCAAGAAAAGTCAAATTGAAGGCAACAGGACTTGGTTGTAGATACTTGAAGACATTTCAGGTCTCTTCCGAGAGGCTTCTTGTTGAGTCCCAGGTATTTAACCTCTGCAAGGTCGTTATCAAGGCTGTTGATGTCACTTTGTTTTCGTTCGTGTTCCTGCCTGTTGTAATGACAGTCGTTAGGGCTTTGTGAATGTTTGTTAAATCTCCTGGGGAAGGGGTGAAAGGACAGTATTGTAGGTGGAGGACAAGTGATGTCATCGACCTCCTCCTCTGTTGAAGGACGGTTTCCCAACTTTAACATAGATGGCCTCTTTCACTGCTCCTTCAAACCAGCTGTTCTTCCCTCCTTGAAGGAATGTACCTATCCTTCAGGTTTAGGTATTTGTGCTCTGTCTCTTGGGCATGGACACTTGTTGGCACATTATCAGCTTGCTGGTGCAAGGTTCTGATAACCAAGACCTGGACCTGACCTGACCTGGATAACCAAAACCTGGATGACTGAGAATTTTCACAGAAGTTTCTCAAGATTGAATCTAAAGTCTTTGTAATGTGAAGGGTTGCTCACAGTGACAAATCCACATGAACTTATCACCATCTAAGCAGCTCTAGGGAGCTCTTTAGCTTCTTTGAGTTCCTAATTTGGTTTTAAGACGCATTAATCGTGTGGTTCAGTCTCAGCGCACTAAGGGAACTCTTTTTAGCAAACAAGCTCTGACTTGAAAAGTTAATGCTTTGCAGTCTATAAAAGTTGTAGTGGTGAAGGTAGTAGAAGTAGAAACAACTTGACGTTCCAGGAACTGTTCTCTTATCCAGCTGGGGGTGAAGAACTCTTGAAAGAGGAATCCTCTCTCTGCCTGTTTGATGGGCTCGTGTCAGAGTTGCGATCTTGTTTCATGCAGATAAACACTTTCTGACTTTTGGCCTGCTGTGAAGATCAATATCAGCTTCGACTGACAGCTATTATGTCTGGCTTGGCAGGGAGGACTGCACGGGTTTTTGTGCTTCACACAACAGGTGGTACCGTCAGAAGAATTCAAGTGTCTGAGTCAATGACAAAACGTTTGAGTGGTCAGGTTCAGGGAAATGTATATTTTAGAGGAAATCAGTCCATCTATTTCAGTCTCTTCAAAAACAGATCTTCATGCTGTGAATTTCTTTATGTCTCTCTCCGTCCTCCGCGGTTCGTCTGTACTGTATCCTTTATTTAAAGTGTGGTTATGAATGAGAGACAAAATGTTTGACAGAGCAGCTGTCAGCGGCCTTTGATGCTGTGTCTTTCACTCCCTGTCTCTCCATCAACCCTCACAAATGAAACAAGCCCCTTCTTAGGAGTTCCTATCGATCAGACCACAGAAACCCTGCCCACATACACACCGAACCGTTACTTAATCCCAATCATTTCTAATCTTAACCCAAACATGGGGCTCATAATTTTGTTTTCTCCACTTCACAAGATCACCCCGTTTACTGCGAGCTAAAAAAAAAAAATCAATGTCTCCATGCAGGCAACGAAACAATCTTTGTACTTCCGGGGAGATAAAGTCCAGAAGAAATAAGTTTCGGCTGAACAGTAACTTGCAACTTCCATCTCTAGGCCAAAACATTTTTATTCTTACACTTAGACCTTACCGTCCACTTTGGTGGACCAGTTACAGTGGTTCCTCCAGTAAGATCCATATCTTGTAACTGACTGACATTAACTCGGCCTCTGTGGGGAACTGTCATGGGCATTTTTTCAGTTTTTAATCTCTTATATGCTGGAACATTTTGCATTTGAACATTAATAAAAAAATATATATATATATTAGCTGCAGCACTGAAATACTGAACCCAGCATCAAGATATTGTCAAAGTTAGAATAGTGCTGTGTTATTTATGGTATTTGAATGTAGTTGAACTCATCGGGCTCTGTCATAAATACAACAACACAGTGTCAATCACTTCAAACCTTCAAATCTCATTAAAGTCAAACCAGTAGGGTTTAAAATAGAATTTTTTTACAAGACAGCAGGTCTGCAATCTCTCTCTCTCTCTCTCTCTCTCTCTCTCTCTCTCTCTCTCTCTCCCTCCCCCTCTTTTCTTTTTATTCATTTGTACTTCAGCAAGACAAAAAGAGGGAGGATGATTAGTCTAAACTAAAATGGTGATTAAAGTATCACAGTTCATATATTTCCCAGCAAGACTTTCATATCTTATTTACAGACCTTGAGGATATTTTCTGGAGATGGATGGATGGATGGATCTGGTTATTTGTCTGGTTTCTGGTTATGTGTTTGATTATGTTATGTGTGTACGTTTGCTGCTTTCTAGAATTTGTGTGTGTGTGTGTGTGTGTGTGTGTGAGAGAGAGAGAGAGGGTATCTCTCAGTTTCGGCTGTGCGGCGTTGCGTTTATGCATGACTTCTCTTCATTCAGTAAAGCCCCATAAGGTAGAGATCAAAAGGCAGGGGTGGCAGATAAAGCTGACAACTTCCAGCCATACTCGCCTGAGTTTTTTCAGAGGGGGGGGGGGGGTTGGAGGCTGATAACATTGGGAGTGTGCGCATACAATTCAGCACATAACCCAGCGAACTAAAATGATGGAAAAGTGGTTGCCAAGAATATTTTTCATGCATAGCCTACACATTTCAGACACATGAAAAAAATATATATTAAAGAAAAAATCATGAAGGAAGGGAAAAAAGGAAAATGGACTCAACTCTGTGGCACTCCAGAAGCAAAATATGAGAAATATGGTCCATCTGTATATTTTCCATTTGAAAATAAAGTTATTACTGCATTGCCACATGACAAAGCGGTGCATAGGGATGATAGATATAAATATATAAATAAGTAAACAGGTGGACAGATTGGATATTTCCCCACTTCCTTCTTTATTGGCTCCCTCAGATGCGAGTTATAACTGAAGAAAGCAGCAGTTCTCCTGCAAATCCCCACAGGAGGCTGAATAAAGACGATGACAGGTTTGGATAGAGCATCGCCAGATATCTCTTATCTGCTTTTTCTTTTCTCTATTAACCTTTATTCATCCAGAGACGAGTGGGGAGCCGGGTGAGCTCCACTCTCCTGAGGATGTTCAGCAGTGTGGACACTTGGTCGTTAGTTTCTTCTTATGTCCTTCATGGAGATTTAAAGGAGCTATTTGTAATGCTGTTGCTACATAGCTAACGTTACCTGCAGCTGTTTACTTACCTACTTGTTCAGGGCAGCCGGGACGCTACTGTGACTCCGTATCGGGAAGTGATGATACGGGCTGGTTGGACAGGGGCTAGGTGGTTACCACGGTAACCTGAGTAGAAGAAAAGAATGGATGGAAAAATGGAAACAAAACAAGAGATAACTTTGGCGTTGCTTTCCACCAGTGGCAAATAAAATTTGTTGAAACATTTCTTCTAGACTGGTAAGTAAACAGCTGTTAATGCTAGCATAGGCTATGTAGCATTAGCAAAACTTACAAATGGCTCCTCCTTTGATTGGAAAACTTTTCTTTCCTCACATTCCTAAAGACAGACTTGTTTGCAAAGCTTATTTTCATGTCAAAACTCAGAGATTTGTCTGCGATGACAATTACCCTTAGTTCTTTTTAATTAGGAAAAAACATCTACTCTAAAAACAGTTCCCCAGTTTTCAAAGCACACACCATGACTCTTCAGTTTATTCAGATACTGCAGTTCATGTCCAAAACAAACTTGACATCTCCGTCACCAACAAATCACATTTTTAGTTACTTGCTTACTTTAACTTGAAATACAGCAACATTTCAGCTTCAGAGAGCAAAGTCCCAGAGTGAGTGATTATTTCAGCAGCAAAGGGACATCCACAGACTGGAGGACATGAATGTTTCTCTCAGGGCAAAACAAAAATCAGATGGATCATGTTAGGCCACGGAAGCTTCAAGGTACTCTGCATCCTCCAAAAAGAGGCTCTTGGCATTTAAAACAAGCCGGGACCATAAAAGGAAGCATGAGGTGCAAGAAGAAAGAAGGAAAATGCTCAAAGATAAATGTTTAGTTTACACTGCATTGTGCTGCAGATCTTCCATATCGTCACTAAACGTCCACACCTGGAGCCAGCCCAGACTAAGAGGAGATTAGAGGAAACAGATCAATTCAAGGGGTTATCGGTTGCAAAGCTGGATCATGTTGGAGTGTTGAGAACGAAAATGTTCTATTTGCAGCCTTCAGATGCAAAATGTGCATCAGTTTCTCTAACCCACCACTGATAATTGAATTCATAATGTCTGTTTATCTACTTTACAGCAGAGTTTTGTTGAGGCGTTTCGCTGCCTGTCAGGAAAGTTTCCATTTTACTTGAGACTAAATGCTAATCTGTTTTTAAAGCACAGATGGCAGGAAATGATGGACATATGTCTCTGCTGTGCAGTCTCTCTAATTAAGGTTTGATGCACTATATTATTCAAACACACAGCATTTACATTTCACACAATAACAGGAAAATATCTTAATTATTAGCAGGACACCTGTTAGTAAATGAGCTCTTGGTGGGTGTGATGATTAAATTCAAACAAACTAGTCAAACTGTGTCAAGTTTACAACAGAATATCAGCAGTAATTATCTATGTGCATAGATTTCAAAATCAATAATTTAGTTTTTTGTACAGCATGACCTCAACAGGACCAAAACAGCAGCTGTGAGATTAGTTCCTGGACTGATCTCAGAACACAGAATGAGGTGTTTTTAAACAGAAAAGATGCTGATGAACATCCTCTGGGTAGGTGATGATAACGCTTGAATATAGTTCTGAATGTAATGCAGTTTAATGTGTTCTCTACTTAAAAAGTTTGTTAGTGAATAATGATTAATAAGCAATTACTTCATTAAGAACATACATACGTACATATTAACATATGTATTACGTAAGTAAAGGAATGCAGCCCTTGCCATTGTCATATCTCACGCATCACCATGTTTATTTGGAGCATACAACACCTTTCACATCCAGCTTCAGGTTCACGCATCACAAGCGCCATATGGAATATTATATACATATACATGTTTTTTCTTCTTCTTCTTTTGGGGGCGCTATACACGGCAGCTGTGTATGGCAGCCCTCATAAGTTTGGACGACAGCACAGTTGGTGTCACTGTACTGTAGCTGTTAATGCCTGCACCTGCTGTTCCACAGCAGCACTGTGCAGGAAGACCAACAGTCCAACTGAGTCTCCTCAAGTCGTGATAGAACTCCACAAGTTGTCAAGCGCTCCGGCACATTAATTCGACTTCTTCCATTCTTCCTCCTGTGGTTGTACATGTATAATTTATATCTGGCACCAGTGATGAGTGAACCTGAAGAAGAGAGACCGTCCTCCCAAGGGAAAGGACAGAGTCAGTTGTTGCAGTTGTTGCCCCACAATGACGGATGCTTATGTTCAGGCTTGACAATGTTGGCTGACAGTCAATTCCTAACATTAAAAGTCCCATATTTTCTTCTTCTTCTGTGTTTTATTTGAAGTGTTGATCTATAATAAGATATATTTGTGACCATCTCAGTGTAGTTTTACATGGAGCTATAACAACAGGTCTGTGAGCCAATCAGAAGAGAGGAGGATCTGAGCCTCTCCTGATTGGCTGACTGTTTCCTGAGTGATCAAATAAAATATAACTGATTTCAGGTAAAACACCTAGACAAACCAAATCCTGCAAGGTTTGGATTGTATGTTCAGGTGGGCGGGGCTTGGTGACTGCTTTGTTGTGACATCACAAAGTTCGAGAAGTCCTGACGGCTGGTTTTAAGGCTCAGTTTCTGAATACAGGCTGTGTGCACTTTTCTCTGTGGACTGAGGCTTTGATACTTTCACAGTATTAATATAGAAGCTAGAGCTGATCTATAATCACACTACACATGGACAGAGACATTCAGCAGAGTTTCTTGGCTGGAATGGAACCGTGGTGGTTATGTTGTGTGTGCTTTAACCATTCAGCTCCCAGGATGCTCTGGAGCTCTTTAATCCAACAAGTGAGACTTTTTATGTCTCCGGGAAAAGTCAGTATGAACGTAAAAAACTAAAATGCCAGTCAGCTCCTCTTGTCTCTGACTTTGTCCGTCTGTCCCCCGTCCCTCCCACCATCTGTCTGAGCGTATTGAGACCTTCCAGGCGTCGGCGTCCCTTTCATTGCGCTCGTGCCTTGAAGACAAGGCCATTCAATCTGAGAAGCCCTGAGATTCGATGAAAGTTTGTGCGTCGTAAATTTCTACACGGTGCAGAGAGGAAGGGCAGCGTTTTTATTGAAGACCTCTTCGACGGCGTCTGGAGCTCCAGGCGCAGCACAAAGACCTCATTTAAAAGTCAAGTCCTCTTTCCAAAGAAAGGAAAAGGGGAGAGGAGCAGGGAGGAGACGTAGATCAAAAGGAGAGCTGTGTTGTTGCCACAGTGGCACTTTGTACTGCCGGGGGAACTTCCAGGGAGGTGTCGGCCAGGTTTTGTGTCCCTTTGATTGTGTTTATAGATTGAACCAAAGTGGATACCTGTGAAGAGTTTGAGGTCAGTACTGTGCTATAATATGGAAATGATACGTTTGCTTGTTATGACAATGTGAATGAGGCTTTCAACTTGTTCTGAAGGTATCACATTGGAGAAACATGCAGGTTGTTCTTACAACAATCAACTCAAAGGACAGTTAAACGTCATAATCTTGGTAAATACAACAGTGTGGTGATGCAAGTTAATTCTGGAAAGAAGGACAGTTAAGAATGAATATTTGGAGGAATGAATGACAGCTAGCTGGCGGCTAGCTAATATATTTTCTGTTCACTGTCAATAATTAAAAACACTGCTGTTAAATTGCATTGCATTTTTTTAAGTGCAATTTCCTTTGAATACTTATCTTACTTGTAAAATACAGTCCATCATTTTTACTTTACATTAAGTGATGTTCTTTCTGCCCAAGACGGACAGCTTCTCTTGCAGTTGTAGCAGCAGTATTGCAGCAGCACATGACTTCAACTTCACACACACACACACTAAGCTGCTGCGGCGAGACGTGGTTGTGACAGTCACCGTCATCGTTTCATCATAAAGCTGCTCCAAGAACCATAAAAACAATAACCACTTCCAATTAGCCCACAGTAATTACTTAATAATCAGGAGATGATTGCACCACTTTGACTACTGTCACAATTTATTCATAACAGTGTGTGTGTGTGTGTGTGTGTGTGTGTGTGTGTGTGTGTGTGTGTGTGTGGATGTTGTGCATCTATCTATCTATATGGGGACTGAATGTGCCTGCAGTGTTTGAAGGTGAAGGGTAAGACAGTGACGTCATTGTGCTGGTCTTCACTTGGTTATTTGGTTTCAGGATGTGGGTTTAGAGCCGAGCTTCGTCTATGAATTAATTTTGTGAAAACACATTATGAAGTATTAAATACACAAAGTGACTTTCAGAGTTAAATCCTAAAGGACTGCTGCACAGCAACATTGTCATTTGTTGTGCAAAGGGTGAATTTTGTCCTTTTTTTGTTTCCCACAACAAGTCAACACATGAGAGCAGAAGCCTCAGCGCAGTTCAACATTCACACGGTCACAGACTGATCAGATCAATAACAACTGCTCATTGCTCTGCTGTCTGTTAACTTTCAGGACGTCAGGTTGTTTTAGATTAAACTTGTCTCTTGCAGCCACCAACATTTAAAAGCTTATGCACAATCCCCGTCCCTGTCTGCATCTCTCATCCAGCACACTGAGCCCTCGGGCTTGTTTATTCACATGTCAATCACTGCCAGCGTGAAGACCTTGATGCCGCGCTGCCATCGGCCTCCGAGGGCCGCGGTGTTTGTCCCAGATGAAGATGAAGTTAATGGGAAATCTATCGACCTGTGACACTGACTTTAGGCAGCCGCAGGCACAGGGAGCAGAGATGAGTCTCTGAAAAGACTCACGAGGCTGTGACCTGCTCCTGGTTTTGTTCTTAATCATTTAATGAGAGGAAATAAAACATCCTGAGCCCTCACAGACTCTTTATGGAGTACAGCAGGAGGCACAGAAACAGAGCCCACAGTTAGGACTCACCACCAGGACAAAGTGGTGTTTTATGTTCATAGTTTAAAGGTTTATGTTCGTGCGCTTCTTTATAAGCAGGTAACTTCCACTGAACGTGACAATCTCAGGTCATAAGGATTCTTTAGCCTTTGATGCCAAACAATGGTGTTCTGTATGTTCACTGCACAGCAGCAGATTCAAGGCCCCAGTAACTGTCAGAAGAAGTCCCACATCATCTTGGAAGATCACGTTGCAGTGTTAGCTGTATGTGGTATCTTAGCAACCAAAGACACTTCATTTCTACAAGAGTTGCAGAACATGAAGATATCCGAATATTAGAATCAGAACGAGAAAAACTTGAATGATGCCCGCAGGGAAACTGTGTTGTTACAACTTCACAACACACAGTTAAGTAGTAAAGTAGAAAAGGTAAAAACTACTATAAATAGAAATAATAATAAATATACAGCAAGTGTATAAATGCAAAGGTGCACAAAGTAATGTTTGAGGAAGACTCACCAGGCCGAAAGGGAAATAAGTTTGCAGCCAAATGCTAATGTCGATATGCTAACATACAGGACCTGTTGTTTCACCGTATTCACTGTCTTAGCTGAGAGTGTTAGCACGCTACCATTTGTTACAGGTCCCAAATAGTATAAAGGTAGATGTCCATGTAGTGTTTGATTATAAAGCAGGTCTATGTTCTATATTAGAGAGGCTCAGAGCCTCCTCTCTTCTGATTGGCTCACCGACCTGTTGTTACTAGAGCTCCAGAGAGAAGCCTGAGAGAGGAGATGTGAAACTACACTGAGATGGTTTTTGGTTCTTAAAACCACAAATATATCTTCTGATGGATCAACACTTCAAATAAAACACAGGACATACGGACCTTTCATTAGCACAAAACACTGTTGTTGCCATTAGTTTTGCAGGTATTTAGTTGTAAACTAAAGTATTGGACAGGGATGCAAGTACAGGTGGGACGCTGTCTGTCTTGCTGGTACCAGTTTACAGGATTCTGCAACAGCTGGGAACGAGACAAGGACTGGCTTACGCTCAGATAGAGAGCAGTGCTGTAATCCAGCCGAGAGGAAACAAAAGAAGTTTGAAACATTTTCAGATCATAAAAAGAGAGAAATGCTTCAATTTCTCACAACAGTGTTTATTTGTTTATCAAATTTAAAGCTGCACCAAAGATTCGTAGATTTCATAGGATTGCTGCAGAACAAAAGCACTTCCCTCTGTGTTTGTGAAAGTCACACTGTGGTGGTTTTATAAAGCTCCGTTCTCTCCTTCCTCACTGAGAGCTTTTTGGACGGCTTAGCTTTAGAAAGCAGTGGCTTAAAGTGGATGTAAAACCCAAACAGAGAGGAAAAGACGGCTTTTTAAAAAAAAAAAAAAAATTCATCCACATTAGTGTTGACATCAACTCTCTTATAACTCATCCCCTCCTCTTTCTCAGCTTCTCGTTGAGACTCTCACATTTGTTTTTACACTTCCCCCTCCCTCTCCTTCCTTCTCTTCTCATGCGTCCCCCTCTCTTGACTCCACTTGCAGTCGGCATTGTTCGTCTCATTTGCACTTCAACACATCGTCTGTCTCATTTTCTCTTTACTCTTATCTTGCTCTCTGTGTGTATCTATCTATTTTGCCCAGTCTTATCTCCCCCTGACTTTATCAATACCCCCCTCCTGCTCCCCTTTCTTTCATCTTTCATTCTCGTGGTTCTCGCACCACCTTCCCCCATCTGCTTTCCCATCCCACTGATGGATGATGCGGCGCCGCGTCGAGGGCCTCAATCAGAGAATCGGGGGTTCGCTGTGAAGAGCAATCTCAAAGCCAATTCCACTGATAGCCATCACAGGGTTTTGCTACATGACGTTGCAGCTATCACCTGTGGAACGAGAGAAAGAGAGCGGGCTCTCGGAGTTGCTGCCCCAGGTGCTGCTGTGCTCAGACAGTGGGGCAGAAGGGAAAACTTTTTTGTTGTTGTTGTTGTTGCTATCAAACAGATCAATTGAAAAATGTATTAGTTTGGAGTTTGGCCATTTTGGCACATGGCAGCCACACAGGGCCGACGGAGGCTGATTCAAAGAGCTTTCACTGTTGCAGGATTGGAGAGGGAATAGATTGCAAGAGACGCATTGTTGTCGCTCGATGGCGCTTCATTTTACTCTCTGAGAGTTTTTTTTTTTTCCAAAAGGCTTGCAGGTGGCCAGACCTTTCTGTCATGGATTCATTTACATTTGAAGCGCTAACGCCAGGAACGAGAGAATAAACGAGAGCACAGCTTCTCCTCGGTTGCCGTGTGTTTGCCACAGGTAAACACACGGCTTGGTTTTTTTTTTCTTTTTACATCCGAGCCTCTTGTCATTATTTGCTGACGTGCTGAAATGTTTAAGCTGCCTGGAGGGTAAGATTTACAAAGGCTGTAATTTAATGTGGGAATCTGCAATGCTACATAATTTACAATTCCTCTCTCTTGATTATAATGTTGTCATGGAGTCTGACCCTCAGCCATTGAAGTACAAATCGAATCGTCCAACAAAGACGGCTTGACAGGACCGCAACAGTGGGACCTGCTCGAAAACAAATGTCTTCCCTCGACGTATAGGCTCTGCACAAATATCACAGGGTGTGTTTTTATAATAAAATTACATTATTGTATTTTATCTTTCAGACTTTTTTGTTGTATTTTATTTCTTATTGTCACATTTTTTCGAGGTGATGTGTTATTGCTTGGTTAACTTTGGTTAAGGTGTTGTTAGGTTCATGTAACCTAAGCACTAGGTCGGTGTTACAGTTAATCAAAAGGCAGTGACATCACTAACCCATTCACCACTCCGACCTCAACACCTTTCACTTTTCACCCCGCTACATGAAGGAAATGACATCCTGCACCGGCACTGAGTGTTGGTTTTTATCATCATGTCACTCCCGGGGATTCTGGGATTTGCAGCAGATGTCGCTTTCAGCCGCTTCATCTCAAAGACCCCAGGTCACATCAATGAGATGCGCTCACTGAGTGGGGGGGGGGGGTCATATTCAGAAATGATAGAGTTCTACACAATGGCTTTAATGGATCACCGAGGTTATCCGTTTGCATCGCTTGGCCGATGAACCTTTATTTCCCCCAAAGGAAACATTTATTTGCAGAGTAGGAATGAAAAATAAAAGTCACAGGGACGTTAACATCATCTACACGGGGAGTTATCAGTCACTACTCACTATATGTTGTGCTAATGAAAACCACTGCAGGAGGTAAATACTTAAAACTCCACTGTTTGTTCTTCAGTTTGGACACGATGTGTATCACAGTTCGTTGGTCTTGTGGGGGCAACGTTTACTTGATAAACTTGAACACACCATTAGTTTTGGTCTCTGTCAGTTTATCTCCTCTGGGAAGGAGAGCCAGGTTCAGGCTGGGCCTCAGTCCCTGTGAAGGATTCAAACCATGACGGTGGGTCCTTTTAGATACAGCTTCTGATATGGGACCGGGCGCCGCTCTGCAATTTGAGGGTTTGTAGACCACTAAGCTTTATATCAACTCCTGATGTCTGTGGGTTGTGAAAGTGTCAAACGGTGCCTTTCGCAGGGTGGAATTTTATATCAGCTGCAGAACATAATAGGATGTTTTATTCTTTATGACAGCATCACTGCTGCACCTTTTGTTCTGTCTCTGCCTCAAGGAGCAGGTTGAAATCATTGAGAAGAATATTTTTTTCTTTCTTTTTCATCTTCCTTCCATCACCACAGTTTAGCTTGAGACTAACACTAATTAGAAAATTGAGAAAGTCAGCTGGTCAACAACGTAGCCATCATCAAACATTAAAGGGCCCATATTTTATATTTTTCTAGTGTTTGATTTGAAATGTTGATCCATAAGAAGATATTTATCTGTGGCTCTGAGCCTCTCTTCTGATTGGCTGACTGTTTTCTGAGTGAAAAAAAAAATAGCAGATTTCAGGTAAACCCTTTGGCTGGATGGTGGGTCCAGGTGGGCGGGGTTTGGGGGGGGCGTCACTGCTTTGTTGTGACATCACAAAGTTCCAGAAGTCCTGACGGCTGGTTTTAAGGCTCAGTTTCTGAATACAGGCTGTGTGCATTTCTCTGTGGACTGAGGCTTTGATACTTTCACAGTATTAATATAGAAGCTAGAGCTGATCTATAATCACACTACACATGGACACAGACCTTTAGACTATATGGAGCTTTAAACACAACTATCTCTATGCTAAGAGCCAAATATAACCACATAATTTATGTATAAATGCATGTAGCTCTCCACCAGCTATAAGAAATAAAAAAGGTCAACAAAACAAAAAAAATCCACCCACTTTAACACTGTTAAACATCTTACATTATCTTACACTGTCTCTGAGGTAACTGTCCAAACCTCTAACACCGGATCCCAGAATAACCTGTTCCGTGTAGGAGTACGCAAACATAGAGTTTACCTTTAACCATGCAGGTAGTGTGATTAAGTGTCTTGTATGCAAAAGACCGACTCCCCTGTAATATTTTCCACCGAGCATCGAGACGTCTATATTTGCTTTAGCCTCGGGTGGCGGCTTGATGCATATCGATGCAGACGCTCAATAATGGGCCAAGAGCTCTACATTATTGACAGCAGCGACTCCCAGCTCTGTGAAGATGTCGACTTCAGAGAATGGAGATGGAGGGAGATGACAGACGGTATAGATAAAGAAACGGGGGAGGGGGTGCAGATAAGAGGACAGATATGAGCAGGGGTGATTCAGAGATCCAGTCTTACATCAGTCCTTATATTTGCCAGCGCTCCTCACCGCTGCTCCTGCCCCTCCTGGCTGCAGACCCCCTCCCCGTCCCTGTCCCTGCTGTGTAGCACACACAGCTGGGCCAAATAAATCTGGAGCGTAACAGAAGGAAGTGACGGCACAAATGTTATTTACAAGACAGACGTTTTCTCCTCTGCTCACACACACACACACACACACACACACACACACACACACACACACACACACACACACACACACTCAAAAAGCCAGGTAAACACAGCAGCCAGTCGCACACACACACGTCCAGCAAACACACACAAAGACTGCATACACAACCAGTCCAAGGAGCACGCACACACACACACACACACACACACACACACACACACACACAAAGCCCGAGTACACAACAAGAAAACACACACACAAACACAATAAATTCTCAATAACTATCAAGCTAACAGAGTGGTGACAGTGGAGGCGACGCTGGGCTGAGTGTAGATCAATTTAGTCCTTGTTGTAGGAAACACTGTGGAGAGAGGGAGAGGCTGAAGGAGGAGGAAAGGGATTAAGGAGGGAGAGAGAGGGGTGATGGGAAACTTGGGTATATTTGCGATGAATTAAGTCCAAATCTCTCAGACGTTTAGACAAGCAAAGGGAGAAAAGGGATTCACAGATTCATCTCCTAGAAGCTGCAGTGGTCGAAACTTTGTTCTCACTGCTCTGAATTAGAAGTTAGGTACATGAGACAGTATGTCTGGCATTCGAGAGGCTCAAGTCATGAGAACACTGCTGCTAGACAACTGACAAGAGAAGATGGATTCCCATTTCATTGTCATAGGAACGTTAAAAGACAGACAACAAAAGTAGCTGATTACACAAATTCCAAAACCTTCATGATTTAGGCAGTTTTCAAGAACCTCAAAAATCAAGAATATTCATTCACAAGTTGGAAATATCATATTAGTCCGTCACTTAAATTGATTCCCATCATGAATGCCGAATTCTGATGGATGGATGGATGGATGGATGGATGGATGGATGGATGGATGGATGGATGGATGGATGGATGGATGGAAGCACCTTTGGAGCATGAAATTGCCCATAAGATATCAATCCACCAATCAGATTATGATGCACTTTATGCTGTTTACAGTTCCAGCATTTTTCAAGTGCTGATTAGACCTAAAGTTGCTTCACAAACTTTCTGACCTAATGAAATAGTCGTTGTGTACTTTTACTTTACTCGCCGCAAATGTGAAGTTGTGCCTTGAAAAAAGGTCAGAGCATGAATAAAATATTTAGGAATTATTATTCTCCGAGTGACATAAACACTGTTCCTGCCAGACTTGATGTTCGTCCGGCCAACAGTTGTTGACATGCATTAACTCATTTGACTAAAGGTCAAACATCAGTAGACGCAGCCACTTATGGGTACAAATGTGCATGTTGTGTCTGTATTAGCGACTGAGTGGTGTTATTGAATGTTAGTGTTGTTGTGATGGCTGGCGTCCGAATCATGCCATCATCTGCTATTTGTCATTTTGCTCTGACAGCAAGTTATTTTGAATTTCATGCCACTTGATTCGAAACACCTTGAGGGAATGAAGCGACACAGAAAAAGGGGGGGTGGATGGAGGAACAGAGGAGGAGAGATAGGTCAGAGGAAAAACAGGCGACAAGAGGGAAAGAGTGAGAGAAATCAAAGGAGGGTTGAAAAATGAGAAAAGACAGAAAGAAAGGAGAATGAGATAAATTTAATCTAAAGCTGACAAACAGGATGATCAGCAAGAGCGACCCAAGCAAGGGAGAGGGTTTTAAGAAGATTAAAGACAAAGGGTGAAGAGGAGGAGCAGGAGGAGAGGACAGGGGGAGGGAGAGGTAAGGAGGCACACCTGAGTGTTCAGAGGCCTCCGTCCTGGTAAGAGCTGTCCTGAATTATTCATGGCTGCTCGCCTCGCTTCGCTGTGTCGGCTGCTGCATGATGCTCATTGCAGAGAATAATAAGAAGAAATTTTGACTAGTGGAGAAAGTGCGAACAGTGTAGATGATTTCTCATCGCAGTTTTGCAGTGATATTGTGACTTTATTAGTTAATGGATTGTGTGTTTGCACCCGCTGCTATTAATTGCCGGATTTCCCTTTTTACCTTTCATTTCATCGAAAAAATAATCACAAAAACATGAAGAACATGATAGAAAGACAGTTTTTGTGTGATTTAATGTTACCGATTTTCCTGGAATAAATATAAAAGAACATAAGTGTTAATAAATGTTCCGATCATTCTCACTAGTCCTGTCATTACTGCTTGTGGCTGCAAGAGACAAACAATCTGCTTGGCTATACTCAGTCCCAGCTGCTGACTCATTCAAACCCAGGCTGTGAGCAAAATCACCCCCCTCATTCACTCACTCATTCACCCATTCACTCCCCCCGTGTTCATCAGTCTCCGTAGTGGGGCTGAAAATTGAGACACTTCAATCATCGTCAGTTTGCGTCATCACTGACAGGTGTGGAGTGTCGCTGGACACTCAAATAAAAAGGCGATGTAGTGTAGAAGCACGATACAGTAAACAGGTTGTGATTTCGGATGCAGCTCCACAGTCTCTGTTTGTGTTATCACAGTGTGTCTCTGTCCGTGGTGCTGAAACAGCCACGCCGAGTCTCCTCATGTCTCTCTGTGGCCTGGAAACAGTCGAACCAAAACTGTGTCCGAAATCATATATATTTTCATGCCTCATGCCTCGGCAACAGCCAGAGCCGGAGGCAAACCGCCACTCCACTGGCACCAGTGTGGCCGTTAGAGAGACTGCTCTTAAAACTTAAACGTCTCCATTATTGGAATCTTATTATTCCATTATAACACTTGTGCTGCTGTCAGTTATTTTCTTTACGGACGAGAAGAAATTGAAGGCAACATTTGAAGAGTCAACATGAGCTGATTTTCTGAACTTCACTTCTTTGTAGGTGTGTGTTATGACTTATCTCCATGTGTGAAATGGAGAGGCAGAGATACAGACAGAGGCAAAACATTATTTTGGGGCTATTATGCATCCTCAGTGATAATCCACACTGAGATATGAAGTAGCCGGCGGGAGGAATCACTGTATAGAGTATCTGCGTGAAGAGGGACCACGTGTATCTGATAGGGATCAGTCTGTCTACAAGGGTCAGCGTTTAAGAATATTCTGCTCCATGCAGGGAAACAGACGTCTCCTTTCTTACAGACGGTTTTCGTCATAAAAATGTCAGATATTGGCTCTAAGTAACGTCCTCTGACAGGCCTGCTGATTTCCACCCGGGAGAAAATTCACAATCACAACACATCCAGGACTCACCCTCCACCCCACCTTCTCATTGCCACAACGGTGCCAGAATTTTAATATGTTTTACACAGTGGGGGTGTGTGTGTGTGTGTGTGTGGGGGGGTTATTACATGGAGGAGGCTTGAAAACCATCCTCAGTTACTTTGGGATTTCAAGGTGTCTTGATCTCCATTTGCTCGTCAGAACCTGGGGGATCAAAAAGACGGCGGGAAAACAACAAAGTCTTTGCGGGAGAAGATCACATAGGCAGATAGCTGGCTATTCTCTCTCTCTCTCTCTCTCTCTCTCTCTCTCTCTCTCTCTCTCTCTCTCTCTCTCTCTCTCTCTCTCTTACTCTTCTATCGCGCTGGCGCCTCTTATCTTTTGAAACAATCCAGCAGGTGATCTCATATAATATATATAATGATCGGATGGAAAGTGAAGCGTCAGCCTCGCCAGTCGTGTCTGAATCAAAGCGGCCCCTGAGCCAGTCTCCTCTCGCTAAATCTCCTCTTATCATCCCCCATTGATATCTGCTGGTCTGTAGCTGTTCGGCTGTACACACTGAGACAATGGAAGCAGCTGTAACACTGCTGCAATACCTCTGACTGACTGCCAAGTCTTGTTTTTATAAGATGATGTTGGGGGGGGGGTCTTTTTGGTGTAGTAAAGGGAAGCATCTCTGGTTTGCTCTTTACTACAGATTGTCAAACAAATGCTCTTTTAAAGGGCCTCTGAGCTGCTGCAGCACTTCATGTATTTGCCTCCGTTTTTTATGAAATAATATTCATTACCTGCTGTCACCTTAAAATAACTAACTTCATTTACCAAAACACGGCGTGCAAAAGCATTTGGTGCTTCGCTGTGTTTAAATGACCTCGGCCTCCACAGACAGAAACTAAGATGATCCCTCAGGTCCCTTGTCTGGGAAAGTAAACAGCACCGAGAACAAAGTGTGGACGAGCTAACTCATGACTTGCTGAAGTTATAAGTTATTTCTACCATAAAGACCATAAAACTCGGGTCATTGAGGTGAATTAACTTCTTCATAACTAGATGATAGAAATTTCCTGCAAATTAAATCACATCACATCTTGAACCACCTCTGCAAAACTATTTGTTTTGTTTCAGCTGAGACAATTACACTGAACAATTAAGCCACAGTCTTGCACAAAGTTCCTCCTCTGATATGGAAACATTGCTCACAGTTTGCAGATACGCTGAATATGCAGCATATTGATCAATCTTTAAATTTTTCTACAACATATTCTTTTGTATTTCACGATTTAAAAAAAATAGTTTCTGTTTGTATATGCAACATGTACGCCATGCTTGCTAATGAATCGGTTTGTAATACTAATGCTGAAGTCAAGTATCCACCACCATCACCGCATTAAAAAAGATTAAGAGATTAAGGCGGCTGATTAACGAGGGAGACGGTTTAATGAGTGTAATGCGGCGTGTGTTCACAGTTTCTACCTGGTAGCACAGAAACATCTTTCCTCACGCCGTCGGATGTGCGTGATTATACGTTTAATGTTTCCCCCACGCAGCCGACTCGCTACATCGATAAATAACAGGTGTTTGTTATCGACCTGCAGGTGTCAGGAATAAACTGGCAGGTGTTGGACACAGCCAGCGAGTCATGTTCATGGCTGCGCATCATATTGGCAGGAAATACACGAAGCGAGAGTGAAGAGTCTCGGCTTGCCCACCAGCTCTGCACTGACTCACTCTTGATGTTGATGTTGGTCTTAAAAATAGAACAAAAAAAATCTGGAAAATCAAGTCAAGCTTCACTTAAATTCACCTTCAGTTTGTTCTCCAAACAGCAGAACTTCCTGGGTCTTTTCATGAAGGGGTGGGGTATAAATACACCAGCAAGCTTTGGGATACCACTCGCATTTCTTCAATAAGAAAAGTCCCATGTAGACTTTATCATATGACTTACCCTTTGAAAATAAATACACAGAACTCACATCAGTTGGCAAAGCGATGCTGCACTGGTCTGGGAGTCTGGTTTGTGATCTCCGGTGTCGGAGGGCTTTGTAACCCTCTCCCACTTAAGGGTCATTAGTTTGGAACGACACTCAATGTGTTGGACCATCCACACAAATGTGCAAACAGAGTGAGAGTGGGTAAAAGGGAGGGTGTAGAGGCCGGATTGGAAATGGGCCAAACTCTCACTGAGCACTTTGTTAGGAACGTCTGTACACCTGCTTAGTCATGCAATTATCCAATCAGCCAATCACGTGGCATCAAAACATTGCAGATGCAGGTCAGGAGCTTCTGTTAATGTAAAACATTCCCTGAGATTTTCACACAGTCTCTAGCGTCAGAGGAGAACGGCTGGACTGGTTGTTGCTGAGTTTACCATCTTCTAATGGCTACTTCCAGCAGGATAATGCTCCGTGTCACAAAGCTGAAGTCGTCTCTAAACTGGTTTCATGAACATGACAGTGAGTGCAGAATGTGCAAAGGAAAGTTTCCACCATCTTATTGAAAGATACAAATCCTACGATGTTGTTGGAATCAGTGATTTGTGTTAACCGTATACAGATGGCGATGGTCCCTGAAAAGAGAGGAGAGTATGAACTAATCGTGACTGTGTCTTTGTTCCTCGCAGGACGGCATGGGCAACCTCAGAATAACAGAGAAGGGCCTGAAACTGGAGGGGGACTCTGAGTTCCTCCAACCCCTCTATGCCAAAGAAATCCAGTCCAAACCGGTGAGTCACACACGGGAAGACACACTCACAACTACACACCCCTGCTATTTTTTTTATTTGAGGCAGACACACATTAGAAAAGAATGTGACCAGCAGAGTTTACACGGCATAACATTTGTGATGTTTCCACTCTGACTCTTGTCAGCTTGTGTTTGGAGTTTAGCATGTTTAGCACTGACGCAGTCTTTGCACTCACAGTTCAAACCAGCATAAGTAATCATCACATTAGCGGTGTGTGAGTGTTATATACAGAAGCAGTGTCATGTAGCATTTCCCAAATTAACACAAAACTGTAAATGTGTAAATGACTTCCAAATGTATTTCTTTTTTCTCATGTGCTGATGAGCCACAGCAGCGAAACATAGAGCGAGCTGCGAGACACAGTGTGAATGACGACACTCAGTATGAAGTGAGAGAGTGCAGTGGTGTGAGGAGATGAGTGTCTAATGACTTTGAGTGTGAATTAGAGTCCTGAAGGCAACATCTTACACCTTGGACAAAAAAAAAAAAAAACACAGTCCCCATTGAGACTCGCACTGGAAGCATTAAACTACACGAGCTGACACTCTGCCTGAATTCACAACATGCACTGATTCCATCAAGTGTCTAAATGTTGCTTTAGCAAAAGGATTAAATTCAGATTCTGTTGAAGGTAAGGTACTAAACCGAAGTTTTTCACAAGGGTAGCCGAAAATCATCCATCCATTCTCTGCTTCATATTTTGGCTCAGGTTATAGTGTCAGCAGACTGAGCCGAGGAGCCAAAATGTACTATTCTCCATCCACTCCTCCTGGGGGGATACTGGAGCGTTTCCAGGTCAGATAGGATATGCAGTCTGTCTAGTGTGCTCTGGCTCTGCTATTGTGTCTCCTCGTAGTCGAGTATGTCCAGGAAATCTCCACAGGGTGGCGATTCTTTTGAGCTGTAGTCCAAGCGCCCCACCGTGGTCCAAAGACCGAGCCCAAATACCTGTCCAGTAAAACACTTGTGTCAGCAGTCCTGTTTTTATGGTCATTTCCCAGAGATCGTGACCATAGGTCCGAACAACAATTCAGAGTGTCCAGCCTTCTTGGACTAAGGGCTGGAGAATCTGAATGTTCGGTCATATCACCAGATCAGAGGCCGTACGTCTTGGACAATCGGGTGAAAAGACCTGGTGCAGCGCTGGATGAAATGGCGGGGGAGGCTGCCGGACAATACCTGGTAAACCCAAACATGTAATGAGTTTGGCCTGCTGATGGACACCAGCGGTGACGGAGGCTGGTAAAGATGAAGATTGAGGCCTTTGGAGCTTGGTTGGCCCTGGGGGTCTCCTCAAGCAGAAATGAGTTTGCTCTGTAAGGTGGCTGGGCCGTAGACATGGTGAGGACTTCAGGAATCTGGAGGGAGGTAGGAGTAGAGCTGCTGCTCTTTTGTTCCCCCGAGGTTAGACCCAGAACACGCTAGAGAAACTACATTTCTCCTCTGGCCTGGACTCGACTCAGGATCCCTCAGGAGGAAGTGGAAAACATTGCTGAGGAGATGAACGTCTGGAGTTCCTTGCTTGACTTGCTGCCACCGCGATCCGACTCTGGACAAGCAGCAGCAGAAGATGGATGGATGGCACATTTTTGGAGGATGAAATTGCCCAGAAAATCTACCACTGAGATTATGACGTACAGTTTCTAAAATCAAAACGGTTCATCCTCTCAGGAGCGTGAATATGCCCATCAAGTTAAAAAGGGGGTATTATGGAAATCAAAAACTGTCTGGTCTTTGGAAAGATTTTGCAGTTACAGTGTGACAAATGTCAAGGCATGAATAAAATATTTAGAAATCATCACAACTAGAAATGCCATAACATTGCAAGACAAAACAAGAGAAACGTATCATTTCATGTGAATACATCTCATCAGGATGAATAAAACTCTGCTGCGACTTGCCAAGCTGTGTTGTATGGTGTCGTGTCATACAGAGACGAGATGAAACGGGAGGAGACGATTCTGTCATGCCATTATGTGTCATGTTGTATCATAACCAGACTTGTTGTGCCATGTAATTTCATGTCACGTCTTATCATAACAAGACAAGAAAACACAACATCATGACAAACACCATATAGCCCCAACGGTGCACCTGTTTCAGACCAGATGGTCTCAGTGGGGGAAGCAAAACGAACACAACAGCCAACAGCCTTGGCAGCGTTATTAACGTGCCATCTCCAGCGTGCCGCTCGGGGCCACAACTTCAGCATCAGTTTTCTCGCAGGGAATCTTTGGGGTTTACCGATCCTGCTGCAGAGTGTGTCTGAGGTCTCCCGGTGGGTCCTGTTTACACATTAACATTCTGAGGAGCTTCCCGCCTTCCTTCTAACAACTACAGGAGGAGGATCCAAGCCTTGGAGATGTCAGAGAAACGGAGAGATGGGCACGATAAAGTGATAGGCGCTCTCTCCCCCTCTGTCTCTTCAACTCTTGCAGTAATAATGGCTGTGTGCAGGTAGTGGACGGATAGCTTGATAATGCAAGAGAGCAGCGTGCTTTATCTCTGCTGTCTAGGACCTTACGCAAGCTGAGAGGGAGGATGAGGGATGGGGATGGGAGCGCAGAGAGAGAGGCAACGAGGAGAGCGCAGTGAGGATGGGGGGATGGAGATGAGGGATGAGAGTGGAGGAGAAGAAGTCAGTAATAGAGACAGAAACAGAAAGACAGATGGAGGAGGACTGAATTAGAATGAGAGAGATAGGAAGCCAGCGAGCGTATTTTGACAGGCGGTGACGCGCAGGAGGCGGCCAAGTTCAGCACCGACTCAAACAAGCACAACATGTTCGCAGTGTGATATTATGGCACGGTAAAATATTCATATTAAAATGAAGTGCCCGTCTCACCGCGTGGCGAAGAGACAGCTATGGATGACAGCAGCTCTGTGGCGCCACGTTTAGACAGGTTGTGTTTCGGTGCGAGCCAATTCATGATCATCGGTTATCAACAAAATAAAAATACAGAATAATAATGCTAGGATGTTTTAGCACACTGCAGATGGCTGCAGGCTGTTGTATTCATCTTTGCTCATGAAATAGAAATGATTTCTCCTGCTACTGTAAAAGCTAAATATTTGCCTGAAAATACTGGTTGAGAGATGTAGAAAGGACGTGAATACCAAAAAGACTAAAAGAATAGAAAAATGAAAAGGCAAGAGGAGAGACAAGATACAAAAGAGTTGAGCAGAGGGAGATATAAACACAAGAGGACAGAAACAGGATAGATGGCTGGTAGCTTTAGCAGACAGGGTGAGAGGAATAGTAATGCAGAGGAGGGGGTGATGGGATTGGAAGTGGTCAGTCCAGCAGAGGAGAGACAGACGGAACAAAATAAATAAATTAAACGGAGGAAAACCCTGCTGCGCTGCAGTTATTCCTCTGTTGAAGTTCCATATAGTGTAAAGGTGTGTGTCCATGTGTAGTGTGATGATAGATCAGGTCTTGCTTCTATATTAATACTGTGAAAGTATCAAAGCCTCAGTCCACAGAGAAATGCACACAGCCTGTATTCAGAAACTGAGCCTTAAAACCAGCCGTCAGGACTTCTGGAACTTTGTGATGTCACAACAAAGCAGCCACCAAGCCCCGCCCACCTGGACCCACCATCCAAACCTTGCAGGATTTGGTTTCTCTGAGTGTTTTTACCTGAAATCTGCTGTATTTTTATTGGATCACTCAGAAAACAGTCAGCCAATCAGAAGAGAGGCTCAGCCTCCTCTCTACCCAGTGCCCTTTAACAAAGTGAGCCCGGACACTAAGCTATAGATATATTTTGATGAGACCAGACCAGGCTTCTGGATTCTCTGAGAGAGCTGATGTTCTGCTGCTGACAGTTGGTCCTTTGGCTCAGCTTACTGAGGTTTAATTCAAACAGGGAGGTTTCTGAGCGTTTGGAGCAGCTCTGCCTCCGATGAATATTTCTATAACCAACTCCGGTCCTCACGTCTTGTCTCCCCGTCTCCCCTCTAACTCCCCTCTCTCGTTTTTTTTTCCCTTTCCCTGCTCCTCTCTGTGTGAGAGGCCTCCTGCCGGTAGTAATATGGTCTGCTGCATTAGTGAGGAAGAGGCAGACGGGATCAGAAGCGCCACACAACAGCAAACTAAACGCATGTACTGTACACAAACAGCCCCAGAGGAGACCTGCAGCAGCCTCTCTGAGGCGTTTCCAGAGACTGTGGCAGGATAAACAGCGTGAGCAGAGATGGAACGATAGCGAGGCTGCTGTGAAATGTATTCACGCTTTACTCCGTGGTTGTGGTGGGTTTGAAGCTCAAGTCTCATGCTGTGGAGAACAACAACATGTCAGAGTTACACAAGCCAAGTAGCATCTCATTACCAGCCCCCTGTCTACCCAGCATGCCTCTCATCGAGCTCGGAGCCCGGCTAATTTCAGCAGTTTTAAGTACAGTTGAATCAGCGAGGCCATATTATACTACAGCGGATACACTCAGGTGTCAGTTTATTAGGAACGACCTGCTCAAACTAATGCAGTCCTGCAGTAAATCTTCCTGCATGAAGGTTATAGTGAAACTGTTTTAGAGAGCTGCTGATTCAACTGTAGAGGCTGTAGTTTCAGCTGCTGTTGAGCTGTATTGTGTTGCACTGACAGCTGTTTCTGTTTCTGTTGTTTTGTCTACTTCATTTACATCAGTGAGGATGGGGGGGGGGGGGGGTAAACGACAGGGGCAAATAACTTCTCTGTATAATTCAATAGGTTTCAACAACATCCTCCAAAACGATCATAAAGCTGAGTCAGGGCCAGAAACAGTGTCTGTGTAACACTGTACATCAAGTTATATGTCATGTGAACAATGTGTCGTGGTTAGTTTTCTTGGTGTGACAATGTTGGTCCAACACTTCACTGTTGCTCTTTAATGTGAAAAGGAGACAGATGAAGTGGATAGATTAGATGGATGAATGAATTTACAAATGAATAAGTGAATGAATGGATTCATTCATGAAAAGACTGGTTGACGTCAGGACCATGTGACTCCAGACATTTAAAGCCATATTCCCTGTTTACTTCTTTATTGACAGATTAGCTTCCATGTTTTTCACGTACACAACCTGAATTCAGTAAAAAAAACAAAAAACAAACACACCTTCGCTTCCTCTGTATGATTGAGCTAACCACAGCTGCAGGTAATAAGAGAATAATGAGAGCGCAGTGTGTCGTCAGCGCTGAGGCGTGCAGGCGAAAGTTGAACGTTGTGAGAGAAATGAGGTGAAATTTAAAAAACCATCTGAAAAGGTGTTGAGACAAATCCATCAGCTGAAGATTCAGGAGCAGAGACCCATACCTGCGTTGCATGTGAGGTGTGTAAGGGGGCAAATGTAAATTGTAGCGCTACTGTCTACAAACCAACCAATTGAAATTAAGCATTAAATTAATTAATGACACAGTGAAACGGCCGATGAGAAACAACGCTGCTGTGGGTAAATCTGTCGTAAGCATGAGTTGCGTTGGGAAAGACCAAGGCTGGAGCTCGTTAGCGCAGGTGGATGACGTTATTGGTGCGTTAATGACATGACTTTGCCTGCATATGTTTTTGTCGCTGTTTACATTGTTAGAGCTACAGTTAACTGGGACATGCAATGAGGCTGTAATGTCGCACGAAGCAGACGGCTACTTTCAAGACAAAGCTTAGCAAACACATAATTGCAACATCACTGCAGAAACAAGTGTAACAAAAAGAGAGACTCCAGTTTTTAACAATGACCCTTTCTGAAATATGAGTCGGGCTTGTTTTCTGATGCAGCAGTGCGCCGTCGAGCCGCCACTCGTCCGTCAGCTGTCGTTGCCTACAGCAGTGCTGAGCTTCCACAGAGCCTCGGCTTGTCTGAGCGCCCGGTCTCTTATTTTCTTCTCATCTATCTGCTGTGTTTTCAGCAGCTTTCCACTTAACACTCTTTTTTATTTGCTGGCCCTAAAGTGGAGCTTTATCAGAAAAGTGCCTCACTGTAGTGTTAAGGAAGTTTTAGTTGGATCCCAGTTGGGTGGCTTTCAGCAACTCTGTTACTCAGCAGCACTCGAGACAGCTGGGCTCTCTGTGTAATTGTGCACTGGTGTGAGACACAGTCTGCTCGGAATAAATGTCGGAAAATTTCTCTTTCGCGTAACACGTGTCAGGTAGTTGGTCTGTGTGGCAGGAAGATGAACGGCCATGTTGGTTGTAAAAAAAAACAATCTTGCATAAACTCTGAACTTCAAATGACGCCAAAGTCCATGTTGATGTGATTGTCGTCATGGCAACACCTTTCATGTATCTGCTCCCGTCGAACTTCCTGTTAGTTGTACATTCAGCTCACAGCACATTGTTATTGTAATAACTTCTTGCTTGTATATCATACATTTGCTGTATTTACTGTGGGAACTTCAATAAGTTTTGCAAGAGCCATAATGTTATCAGTAATATACACACAAGGCATATCCCTCCTCGGCTGCGAGCGCAGCACAATGGTCAGGCCGTTATCTCTAATTAAGAAGTTGACTGAGGCATGAAGATTAGTCGGGCACAGAAAGAGCTGAGTGTCCGACGTGATGAGCATTTCAGATTGGTGCGGGGGCTCTCTGGAAAATGGGAGTTATCAAACAGAGCGGGAGGCTGAAGCCTCTGCACTCGGACAGTTATTGTGTGTGTTTGAGTGTGAAGTCGTACATTCGTATGCAGGTTTCTCTGTGTTTATGTGCTCTTCTGCTTCTGTGCTGGTTCAGCTGATAAGCCCAGCCCCCAAGTCAACACAGGAGCCAATCAGGTGATGAGTCTGCTGTTGACCAGAAAGACCAAAAAGGACGGTTGCGGCATGAGTTCCTATCCTGGTTTCTTTTGACCTACAGACTAAACAACAACAAACAAAGGAGCTTTTCTATTTGCCAGTAAGATGTTTCTGCAGTTCCGCAGGCTGCAGTTTCAGGACTTTCAGGACCGCAGTCCTTTTTCTAGGACCCTGACTAAGTTTTTCACCACAGCACCACGTAGAGAATTGGTTAGTGTTGCTCGATGTGCATGTTCAGAACAAACTGGGTTCCCGGTGTGGTGGCAGTGTCACAAAAAAACTAGTGTCCTAGAAATGTGGACCTGAAAGTCTTGAAGCTGCAGCCTCCGATATGCAGCAACACGCTACTCTGTTATCTACAATAATGTCCTCTAGTGTTCATGTGTGGAACACGGCTACGTACGCAGGTCTCCTGGTTGTAGTTTGTAGAGAAGTGTGTGTATTTAAGTAACTTTTCAAACTTTTCCGAAGTGTAACCAGGTCGTCTTAGTCGCCTGAATGTAACAAGACTTGAACCACAGAGGCGGCAGATCAGGAATGAGCCGATAACAGTGGTTTTGAAGACACACTCTGATGAGATAAAGATAAGGTACAAAGGGCTGGTCAAGGTCAAGGTTAAAGTCAGGTTTAGGTTACAGGTAGACATTTTGTCAGTGAGGTTACTCGAGGGCAGCGCAGCCCTTATAGACACAATATAGAAGTTTATTCTGTATGTGCACATTTGTTTCGTCTTCAACAGATGATTTTTTTCTTGTTCTCATCAGTACTTTCACTTATTCTTAAAATAAAGAAATAAATAAATAAAACTTGAATAGTTTAATGACCATTGCACCACAGACTAAATGAATAACCCCGCCCATCTCCCCACAGGGCCGACCGCTGTTCCTGCAGTCGTCCAGAAACGTCTCCGTCAACATCATGGGCAGCAACAACCAGCTGCTCACACAACTCGTCACAGGTAAGAGGGAACACAAGCTGCTTTCATGTACTTTATTAATGTTTTCTTTTTGATATAACACATTTCTCAAAAAAGAAACATCAAACATGAGAAAAATCTAACAACACTGACGACATCAGCTGCAACAGATGCACAGCATGCAGGATTTTTATGTTCCATTAGTCAGTGAAGAAATTTTATTGCCACTTACCTATTTTTTTTTTAAAGAACGATGAGGCTTTGAAGGTTTATTGGAACCATTGATTTTCTATTTACAGATTGTTTCATTTGAATAGTTATTTTAGGTCTGATGAGGTAAAAGTCTCCAGAACTTCACGTTGAAACAAAGATTAAAGGAAGGTAATAGGAAATAATCATAACCCATGTGGCATATTTGTTATTTCCAATCAGAGATTCATGTCAGAACCCAGACTCTGCTCTAACTGTCAGAAGTCGTTACCTCCTTTCTTGGATTAAACATTAGCACGTCATAAATTCATCTTTAACTGTTGCAGTAGTGGCCTCAATCGCTCCACCGTAACTCTGCCGTCACACCTCCTTCTTTGCATTCCCCCATTTTCCACCTGTCACACTGTAATAGAGACGGCCCGTCTTTGGTGAATTGGAAATCACTTTGTGCAAACATGCACAGGAAGTGTCTCTCACGTTAAACAGTGTGCTGACATTTGCCTTCTGGGTCCAAAGAGAAGGAGGAGGAGGAGGACGGAGTCTTCTCAGATCTCAGATGCGATGACTAAACGGCTGTTGGTGTTGGGAGGAACTTCACATCGCAGATGCAGAGTGACAGAATCAATTGCGCGTGTGTCAATCAGACACCCCCGGCGCTGAGTGTTTTCTGCCGCCGCGTGAGACAAAGCAATTTGAGTCGGAGGGAGTTGTCTACATTTTCTTGCTTCGTCTTTGTCGAGACACCGTTCACTGTTTTGGCAGCTTCAGCCTCAAGTTTCCTGCAGACTTTCAGTGAAATATACACTCACTTCATGATGGAAACCTCTTTCACCAACAGGCCACATCTGGACGATATAGTTTCACAAACCACTCAAAAGTTTTTTTGCTCATTCCTTTCAATGTTACTGTTCCTTCTGCTCTCGTGGATTGAGGCGTGTTGAGTGGCAGCTTTCTGGATGCAGTCAGACTTTAGTGAAATTAAAGCAGGTACATAAACTGTCACAGTGCTGATGTTTCCAAGAGACTGGCACAGCTGAAACTGCACATCCTCCACACGTCAATATACTGTAAACTCACAGTTCTGCTACACTGTGAACAACTTTAAGATAAAGGAGGGGAGTTTCCTCTGATGGATAACCTCAGGATACTTTCATTTCTCATCAAATGTTTATACTTAAAGGAAGTAACATGATGTAACGTATAACTAAAACATGCAAAAACACCCAGTCTGGTCCTTACACCACCTCAACCTTCAAATGAACATTAAACACCACTCTGCAGAATTAAAAGACGGTTCTTTTTCTTTCAGCTTATTTCCAACTGAAACCAACAGAATCACTGTGAGAATTAGTTTTTTTGTTAAATTTTTTGGTATATTCAACCACATTAGGTATATTGGTGGCGTTAGCTGGCTAACGTCAGTGCAGTACGCCATGACAGTGAGCCAGCATGTACAATACCAGGACCCTGGATCTGGCTCGCCCTGAATGGAGCCCAGTTGTCCTTCCTTCCTGCTGTGACACCAAAGTGTCTGCTGTTAAAAGGGTCTTTGCATCAGGTGGTTATGTGCAGTGTGAGAAGGGGGTCACTCGTAGAGTTACCACTTGACTCTCTCTCTAACCCTAACTCTTGTTTTCATCGTTTCATCATCTTATTCCTGCTTAAAGTTCAAAGTCTGTGGTACGTCACGCTGTACTATAATACAATGACACATCACACCTGCTCTCTGGTTCACCATTACTTCACTTGTTTATTTAGGTAACACTTATCATCATCACCATCTTTGACTGTTGTGACACCTGAACAGAACAGACAGTATGAGAAAATGAAAGTATCTTATTGCTAAAGTCAGCAGGTCCTGCAGAACACCTTGCATGTCTTCCACTCGGCTGCATTTTAAATTTTCAAATACTGAGGTAATTCAGTAAGAAATCGTCTCCGGCTCAGAGTCGCTCCTCTTTGATGTCTCCTCTCTTTCTGTGTGTTCGGTTTAGGATCCAGTGGATTTAAAGCACGAGGCAAGATGTTTGAAGTCAAATCCACCTCTGGGAAGCTCCTTTTCTCCGCCGACGAGCAGGAAGTGGTGGTGGGCGCCGAGAGGCTCAGAGTGATGGGTGAGTGACCGGTTGCAGTACGGAAAGTCTATCTGCTTGTCTGGATTCAACGTGTGGAATCAAAGTGGGCTCTGATGATCAGAGGATGTTTGTTTCTCCAAAGCTACACACACCTGTTGTTGTGACTTTGTTGTTTTGTTTGGTCGTGGTTGTTTGTGATGTTGGCAACAAGGATCTTTCAGATGTTTTGTGTAGTGAAGTGAAAAGGTCAAACTTTAACTTTGTCTCTTTAAAAACCTCAAAACTGGCAGGTTTATTTAGCAGTCTAAACATCATTAATATAAAAACTATAATAATTTCTGCCCCTCCTAGTTTTGTCCCTAAAATAATGGATGGTCTCGTCTGTCAAATCATCCATTATAAACCCAGGTGTCACTGGACCAGGCTCCAGATCTCTGAGCGTCTGATTCGCTCTTGTTTTTTTACAGCCGAGAAATATTGCAAAGCCCCGGCCACGTGGACCCACCATCCAAACCTGGCAGGATTTGGTTTCTCTGAATGTTTTTACCTGAAATCTGCTATATTTTTATTAGATCACTCAGTCAGCCAATCAGAAGAGAGGCTCAGAGCCTCCTCTCTTCTGATTGGCTGACCGACCTGTTGTTGCTACAGCTCCGGAGAGAAGACTGAGAGAGGAGATGTAGAACTACACTGAGATGAACCACAAATATATCTTCTTATGGATCAACACTTCAAAATAAAACACAGGACGTGTAGAATATGAGACCTTCAAAGTTGAAGGAGACCTTTGAGGTTGTGGCTTCTAAACTTTCTCCCATGGGATTTAGGATCTCTTTAAAAAGCAGCTCGAGAACTACTTGTTTAGATTTTCCTTTGCGTAGTTTTTATTCTGGTTTATTTTTTTTACTGCGCTGTGTCTTTTTTATCTCCTGTGTGAAGCACTTTGTAACTGTCCCTGCTCTTCGAAAGGTGATGAATAAATATAGTTATTACTTTTTTTTCCCTTCCTTCAGGAAAGTGTAATTTAATTATGACTCATTTTACCAACTGGAATTTGTTACTTTACCAATTCCAATAGAAACTGTGCACACTGCACACACACACTGCACACACACTGCACACACACACTGCACACACACCACACACACTGCACACACACTGCGAGTGAGCTGATGTGATGTGTCAACCTGACATAGAATAAATGCAAAGTAGAAGAATGTAATGCTTATATTAGCATTATAAGCAGGCAGTAGTGAAGGGAGCAGGGCTCAGATCTGTGCTGGTAGTACTTGTGTTTGATAGGAGTAAGATGACAACTAGCAAGAGAGGATGAAGAGGATTTTTCAGAGGGAGAGAGAGAATTCAGGCTCAGTAAAGTGCGTGATGGTGGAGAGCTCATGTTTGCCAACAGGACTGAGCAGGGAGAAGGTGACATGTAGTCCTTAGACAAATGAGTTTTGTGCTCATGACAGGAGATAAGAAGTGACAGAGCTGTTCTGACTGCAGCAGCCGGTCGGTCTCCGAGTGACGCCGCCGCCGCAGAGACAGATGATTTCCTGGGAGGGCGGCTCGGCGTTAACAGAGGGGACGGTGACGGCAAAATTCGCTCACCATGAAAAAGACAAATACAAGCGTGAACAGAGCATCTGCATACAATAACAAAACCGATCCTGTCGCGACTGAGATTATAAAATTTCGAGGCAAAGTCTGATGGGAAATGTAGTCTGCCCACAGGAAGTGACAGATTTAAGCCTAAAGGTCCCGTATTTTACACCTGTCCTGTTTAAACACTCAGAGAAACCAAATCCTGCAAAGTTTGGATAGTGGGTCCAGGTGGGCGGGGCTTGGTGACTGCTTTGTTGTGACATCACAAAGTTCCAGAAGTCCTGACGGCGGGTTTTAAGGCTCAGTTTCTGAATACAGGCTGTGTGCATTTCTCTGTGGACTGAGGAATATTTTCACTGATTATTCAGTAAGATGCAGTGGATGCACATGTCACGACATGTTAGGAGGTCTGGCACCATATACAGTCTTTTACAGTCTTTTGCTGTTTCCTTTGTTACGACGTAAATAAGATGAAAGTGTATTTTGACCCACAGAGGAGGCTCTAAACGCTTTAAATAAAACACAGAAGAAGAAGAAAATATGGAGCTTGATTTATTCTTTATTCAGGCTTTATCGTGTTTACCTGTAAATATTCAAACCCAAGACTGTGTTTTTATGTCTCCATCAGATGGAAATGTTCTAGAGGTTTTATTCGTTATTTAAACACATGGGTTTGTAACCTCTGACCCATCAGGAGGTCAGGAGCCATTTTTTCCAACTAGTGA
>NW_019524856.1:61271-68574 GCF_002814215.2 Seriola lalandi dorsalis | reverse complement strand
TTAGAGCTCCCTTGGGTGCCCAGTCTCTCTCGACCTCTCTCTACCTCTCTCTCTCTCTCTCTCTCTCTCTCTCTCTCTCTCTCACTGACGTTCTCCAGCACACACCTTTCACAGCCCTCTGTGTCAGCAATTACTCTTCATCCTCGTCGACATTCATTTACATCCTTTCCAGCCTCACGGAGTCAGAGTTCATTACTGTCACCCACCTCAGCAAAGTGCTCCTCTTACCAGGGGGAGACGGAGATGGATGGATGGGGGGGGGTAAGGATGAGTAGTGATGTATGTTGTTTAAATCAGTGGTTCTCACACTTTTTCATGCTAAGGACTCCTTACTGACACAAATTAAAGTTGCATACAAATACACAAATAAAACTTTTGTACAAAATGCTAAAGCTAAAAGGTTCTAACAATCCAAGAGCCGATCATATATATATATATATTATATATATATATATATATATATATATACAGGTTGTGCCCTCTGGATACAGACGTGACAGGAGGGAGGAAAAGAAGAAGAAGAAGTTAGCCTAGTTGTGGCGACTGACAACAGTAAGACGCCACTGGGAGTAGGTGTGGGGGGAGAGAGTCAGAGAGGAAACACAGAGGGAGAGAGCAGCCAGTGATTTGCCAATTACTCCATTTATCTCCACAGCCGTTTGATGAGGCCGCTCAGGGCTACGAGGCCAATCAAACACCTTGGCAACCGCTGCCTCAGCAGACACAGGCAGCGCTACGAGTTCCCACAAGACTTAAAGTTTCTGTGTGTAGCACCTGAGTGTGTGTACTCATGTCTCTGACTGTTTTTAATGTTGTGGTTTTTTTTTTTTCTTTGTATTATCTCTGAAACACTGCTGCAGGTTTTAGTCAGATCCCTGTATGTCACCACAGGCTCCAGAACAATAAGCAGTTCTTTAACAAAATGAGTCAAAGTTCCTAAGTTCCTCAGGGGGGAACCTGCACAATGACTTAACTTTACACAAGCACAAGCCTGAGTACAACTCAGTCTAAACTAAGTTAGTAAATCAAAGGATACGCTGAAAGGTTGAGGAAGCTTCCCAACATTTAACGCCAGCTTTGAATGCTTCACGTTTCGGTGCGAGGCGTCGATGGAAATGATCCGGTGAGCCGTGGATATGTGCCACGTTTCTGTGTGCATTATCTAAAAGGCTTTTCCTTAAGTGTGGATGAATGAAAACGCAATTTGAGACACGGCGTGAGTCTACAACTGACAGAAAAGCCATCTTGTGTGGCTGTGGGAGTAATGGCCGTTCTCGTTGCACAAAAACATGCACAGCATCTCTCCTGGAGAGCAGGTCACTGACGGGATTTTGACGCCGGACACGAGAGTTTGCATCGTGTAACATGAACTTTAACCATGACTAAACCTTAACCATAGAGATGACAGGTTGGACACCGCTGCATATGACCTGCTGTGTTAGGAGCAGTGTTTCGGTGCAGGGATTCAGCGCTTTTGCTCTTACAGTCACACAAAATATTTTTCTTTCAAGTACAAAAGAACTGAGTCAAATATCTGCTCTGTGCACATGATCCTGTTTGTCCAACACACACACACACACACGAGTGAAACAACAGCTGTTAAAGAGCTGATCAGACCTGAGGACGAGCCGCCGCCTCCTCCCTCGTCCCTTTGACGTATGAAGGGTCTGTGCTGGCTTATAAAGCTGCCACATGTCATTACCAAACCCATCTCTCCTTCCCCACCAATAAAATACATAATTATACCCTGCATATAACTTTAATTGGCCCAACTGAGGTCATTGGAAATCCATGATACTGCTATCATTGGCTTCATTATGGGCTTCTACAGCTATTTACAGTCCAGTCAGACAGGCTTACTGGCTCCCAGCAGACAGACGGTAAATGAGAACACAAACAGAGGGAATATGATGATAGGCCGGGTCAAATCACATTTAAAAATATTATTTTTTGTGGTTTGCTTCAACCCATTTTTTGGCTGCAGATACGTTTGTCACATGGGAGAACGCGCAAAGAGCCGTAACACACAGACAATCAGAGAAATGTCACATCCAATTTAGTCTTGTTTTTAAGCAGCATTGCTCATGGGTATTTTATCTCTAGCTAAAAAAAAAAAAACAACAACTAATTCTTACAGACTGGAAAACAGCAGATTGTTTCCAGAAATAGTTCCATGAATTCATTTTCGAATACCTTCGATCCACACGGGGTAAACACGGCCGTGACCGATGAGCCGCGGCCCGAACCGCAGCATGAGAATGTTTTTGAAAAGCCATCAACCAAACTATGTGGAATTTTTATGCGTATTTAAGTTTATCGCATTTCACATTTGTTCCACTGTCGGTTGACGTGATGCAGCGGACGCGTGAAGACTTTGGCCCGACACGATTTACTGTTAACATCTTACCATCACTGTATGTTTAATTTGTGAAGGTGAACCTGACGTGCCGTGTTCTGTCTACAGCACTGCATTTATTTTAAGCCTTTATTTGAACAGGAAGTCTCATTGAGATCAGGATCTGTACAAAAAAATAAACACATACACACCTCATACTGTACATAGACACACAGATAATACATTATACATTTTCACATTTAAGAAAAGCTTGTGTTAGTAAATACATTACTACAAGCTTTTAAAATGTTCCAGTGAAGACAGGAGCTCATTCCATTCGTCTGCAGCAAGTTATTCCAAGTTCAGTGTGAAGACGAGCTACATCTAAAGCTAAAATGTCCTGGGATATGACGTTGTAAGTGTTTTATTTAAATGTAACCAGGCAGTTTCTTGCAGCACGGCCTTATAAATAAAGAACATACAGTTTGCCTGTCTATGTAATATAATGTAGATACAGATACAGACCCTGTGAGCTGGGAACACTTATAACACATAGCATTAATCCGTTTTCTGCCAGTGATAACATAAATTAATTTAGTTTAAAGCATAAAGAATATTATACAAAAAGCATTAAATGATAATTTTTTTGATTAGACTTGGTCATACTAGTGTTCTTCATGCCGTACGCCATTTAATACAAATTACATGTACTGTTCATTAACTGCATAATGTTAGCAATTAATTTATTGACTATATGTATACTTCTCTGGGTGCCATTAAACTTACTTGTTAGCTACAACATTATAATTGTCAGAGTTAAATTACTTTTTTGAAATAATATAATCTTTTTTTTATTTTATTTTATATAATAATCTGTAATTGCATCTGCGTTCCCAGGCAGCCGCAGCATCGTTTTAACAAAAAGAACTTGGAGCTCAAGAGACGAGTTGGAAGTAATATGTAAATGAGAAGCTAATAATAGTAGTGAACGGTTTTTGAACCTATCCATCCAGAATCTTGAGGCAATTTTTTTAATCCTTCATGAGGAATTGTATCCAGAGATTCTCGCTCTGTGCTGCTGCGGGTGTGAGTTAAATAAAAAGCCTGCTGCTGTGGCAGAGGTTTGTAAGTCACTGGGTCAGCTGATATTCCCTCAGCATATTTTCCCGTGAGCTGCAACCCGCTCAGACCAACCGTCGAATCAAACTCCGCTTCCAAAATAAGCACTGCTCACCCATGCGATGCGTTCATGCTGTTTTTCCCCACTTCGGAGCGCGGGAGGAAACTGCAGAGCAGCCGACTGTACTGATAAATACAGTACACAGCTTATAGCACAGAGCGTGCAAGGCCAGAGGTATTTAAACTTTTACAGGCAGAGAGCCCAGAGGGAGAGACGCAGGAGTCACCTTGGTGCTCAGGATCAGAGTCGTGTTAACACCTCTGCTCTGGAGAGAAGCAGCAGCAGGAGGAAGGCAGGTGGTGACTAATGCAACATATGATGTTTTTTTAATGAACATAACTGGGCTGATAAGGTTACTTACTTATAGTCGCTCTGCAGGGACTTACATGCGTCTGAAATCAGGCTGAACTGTGAGGAGAAGAATCCTCCAGTGATCAAACCACGTCCGACAGCAGGAGCAGAAAGACACGAGTGTAAGATAGTGATTTAAACGTCGCTCATTAATCCTTCGGCTGTCCGACGATATAAACAGGAATTAGTGTGTTCATCTGAAACGTTAAAGCGCCCATAATTTACACTTTCCCTGTGTTTTATTTTTATGTTGTGGTGTCATGCAATTCTTCTTTTCTGTCACACGCAAGTACATTTACCAACAGACTCACTTTGCCTTCTTTATAAACACAACTTGTAGTTTCCAAGGGCCGCGCAAAATAACAGCAACAACCTGCCGATGTTTTACTTTGTTGTAATTGTAATTAAACTCCTTTCATTGCCCTCAATTATGTCCCATTGACTCTGTATAGTCTGGGCTCATTCCAGAGGAATTTGGCCCCTGATAATCGTACAGAACAGACTGCAGGGGGAGGAAGTGAGCAGAGGGGTGGAGGAGGAGAAAGGTGAGGAGAGAGGAAGGTAATTGGAAGAGTCTTCACCCCCTCCCTCCTCCGTCTGAGATGTGCTATCAGCAGCCAGTCTGCTTTGATGCACTCACTAAGTAATTACCACTCCACATTACGGTGCTTGCTCTCTTTCATATTCTGCAGAGGCAAATCAAGGATGACTGTGTGATCACAGAGCAGCATTGTGAAAGAGGAAGATTTTCATTTTTCTTTCTTGTCTACTTCTTCAAATATGAATCATTTTTACTGGAGACGCTTCGTCTTCTCCGTCAGACTGAGATCAGAGTCACGGCGGCTCTTTGGTGAGAATCACAATCAACGATAAATCCATGTTCATACTTCGTCTCATTTACAACCTCAAAACACATTTAGCTCCGGGATGTAACACATGTAGAGATCAAAATACTTACTAAGAAACTGAGTTTGATTTGATTTGTTATTTTTTATTTGATCTGAATTTCCTCAATTTATTTATTTTTTTTCAAATGCTGAGTCATAAAGACCCCGAGGATTATCTAGTAAGCAGTGACACGTTCTTACCCGGTTATAAGGAATTTATTTCTCCAAAATGCTGCTGATGTGTTTGTGTTTACCTGGTTTTCCTGGGTCAGCACCTTCACTCTGAATTGAGCATTTTCAGGAACAAAGTGTGGGTGCATGTTATCAGAGTCAACCATTACCTCATTATCCTTTTTAACTTAATGTACATTGCACCTCGGCATGTGACAAATAAGACTTTGAACTGCTGTTTAGTGGCAGCGTCGCTTCCAACAGAAACATGAAATGCAATACTTATGTTTTATTATTGTTGTATGAAACATAAAATACAACAATATAATTATATTATTAAAAAATAATATATCTACATGCTTTGCATATATTAATGATATCAAACATTGTGATACTGTATTTATTTTATATCTGAAAATAAAATAATATAATGATATATTATTAAAAAAAAACTGATAATTGATAATTGAAATATGGGGGTGGAAATGATACTTTAGAAAGTATTACGTTTAATTGTGATACGAACAAATCATGTCTAAGTTTTAACTTCACGACTCCTCCCCCTCTGTTGTACAGGTAGTTAGTTTAGTTCTCATGTTTTGTTTCACAGTTGATCACTACAGGGCTGGTGACTGACCTTTGACCTGATAATCCAGTCTTTAATTAAGTCTTTAATGGTTTCCCACCTTTAATCTGCCGTACTCCCAGCATCACTCTGCGTTTTACTTTCTCACGATGAAAACAAAAAAAAAAAACGAAGAAAACTGCAGCAAATTAAGAAGCTCTGGGGTCAGAAATCATGAACCGCGAGGGCAAATCATTTTTGAGCTCAACTCATTCACTGGTTGTGAACATCACTGATGGAGTCCGATACCTGAATTTGTGCGATCACTGGGGTCATGACCCCCCCACCCACCCCCCCACAGCTAAATCTAACAAGAACTCAGTGAATAAAAAAAGGACTTCATATAAACACATCCATCCTTCAGGGAGACAGATGGCTAAACTTCAGGAAATTAATTGGAAAGTTTAGAAAAACATCAGACAAACAGAACTCTCTCTCAGACGCGCTCCTCCTCTACAGTTGAACTCTGGGATTACTTTAACGGCACCTTTTGACCTCATCTTTCTTCTCCTCCCGGCTCTGATTTATTCTCTGTCATTACTGAAACGGCTCCGACCTTCAGCCGCTGCGAGTAAAAGCTCTTCCACTGCTTTCCACCAGACTCTTGATCACAGGGTCACGACTGAGAAGGTGCTCGGAGATCAGCCGCCCTCTGCACGCTCGCTCCGGGAGGTCTGACCCGCCCTGCCTCCACTGTTTTGTAATGAGAGTCAATTTTTTATTTTTTATTTTGATGTTTTCCTCTCCAGCTGCTCACAGGGAGCTGGTATTATTCTGCGTCCGTCCTCATCCTGTGGACCCTCAGACGCCCGGAGCTGCTGCCTGTAGCTTGCAACAGCCTTTTGTCTCCAGGGTCAGCTCGGATGTTATGAAGCCTCCATTGAAATATTTGCCCTTGGGATAGGTGCCTTTTCTCAGAGCTGCCTGCGAGGACTTTTAAAGCATTTCCCTTTCTTTTTCTTTTTTTTTTATGTGCTGGACCATTTTTCATTGAAGACAGACGGGAGAGATGGAACAAAAAAGAGAAAACGATTACATGCTGCAAAGATCGCAGGACAATTCTGAACCCAGGAAGTGTAATCAAGCCAATTGAGCCCACTGAGAAAACTGCCATTTTTGCCCTGAATTGAGCTTCCCAGGAGCAATCCTCCCAGGCTGTGCGCTCTGACTCTCAACGGCAAAACATGGATCATATTTTCAAAGTAAAGAATATCTATCTATCTATCTATCTATCTATCTATCTATCTAAAGGATTTTTTGATAACCAATAAGATAGAAACCCAACTATAAAACGAGCTTGTAATAACTGGCAGGGCTTTATTATTGCACAGTTGCAATCCTAATGTCCAGTGGAACCGTAGGCTAATAATTACCAATGTAACGGGATAGTATGTAACCTAGTTAATTAATTACTGGTTCGACTCAAGGAGCGAGGGACGGTAAGTACAATTTTATTCACACAACAAAGAAGAATCTGTTCAAATCCCTTTTAACAATAAAAGAAAATAACAACCCAAAATAAAGTGTCCACTTTTCAGCTTATAGCTGCTCTTAAGTTCAGAGTTCAGTAGATAAGTTCTCACAGTTCAAAGTTCACAGTTCCATAAAGTCAGTCCAATGTCTGTTATGATTCAAGTTCAAGTCTGTCTACCCGGGTAGTGTGTGTATGGTACTCTTTTGGTGCTCATCTGGATCCAGGGTTGGAAGGTGAAGACGAAGGGTGGAGTATCTCCCCTCGATCCCTGTTCAGTCAA
>NW_019524856.1:10887-61251 GCF_002814215.2 Seriola lalandi dorsalis | reverse complement strand
AAGGTGCCTGTCCAATCAGAGTTCATCACCATGATGTAATAAATAATCTGCCAGAAACAAAACAAGTACCAAATCTAAACATTTTTTTATTCCAGATGTTCACGTTGGTAAAATTGTCAAAATATAAATATAAAGAACATGAAAACCTTACTTACCTACCAATACTTTCAGGGGTTCACATGCTCATTCACTGTGAGCAATATTTAATGATAACGGCTCTAGGAAGCGCTGTAAAACATCTCTCTAATATTTGGTTTTCAATGCTAACAGAGGTTTCTTATGACTTGGGGATCCATAACGGGTTTTGAGTGGCAGCTCTGAGGCTGAAACTTTGAAACTCGTCACAGCGGAGACATATTTTTAGAACTTCATGCAATAAAACCCTCTCCTGTGTCACGGCTAATAAAAAGTTAGGTTTTTTTTTTTAATGATTTTCAACTGCAATAAATCCCTATTTTAACACGAGTATCTGACAGTACCAATGATGACATAGGTGTCTATGGCAACATGACGTGATCAGGCTTATATCATAGAAGGATTGTGCAGCAACAAGGTGCGTTAAAGGAAATAATCTAAAAAATATCTAGAATCTGATGGAGCTACCTGGGTGATCTTCATCACTGCACTTCCCTCCCCGACAGCTTCAGCTTCAGACCCCGTCTTTTATTCCCAGCTCTCCTTCCTTCAGAGTGGACACAGTGAAGCCGTAATAAGACCATTAAAGACACTCCAGAGTTACAGCGTGATGGGAGCGAGGGGTTGGGGGTGTGTGTGTGGGGGGGCAGCGAATTTATTCAAGGCGAGGCGGAGGCAGTCTACATTTCATGGTTTTATCTGGAGTGAATGGGAAATGTGTTTGGGCGCGAGCAGCCATTGGATTCCTGTCAGCTGACCACGTTAAGGAGATGATGAAGAGTCCATTAAACCCCGATGACTGCAGCTACGACTGACCTGTGTGTGTGTGTGTGTGTGTGTGTGTGTGTGTGTGTGTGTGTGTGTGTGTGTGTGTGTGTGTGTTTGTTTGTTTGTGTGTGATGTACCTGCTCATCTCCGCTGCACTGGACTTCAAGCAGACTAATAAAACGAGCAAACTGGGCAGACACTTGTAAAACGCAGTGATAATCTATGTGAGTTTTGAAGATGGACTGCAGGCTGAATGCTGAATGCTGCTAACTTTTGTTTTCTTTTTTCGTTCTTGACCTTGACGATAAATGTTACTCAAAAAAATCTACGACACACTTTAGTAGATTTCTTCTGAACACACCCAGAGCTTTCAACGATGAAGACCATCCTTGAACGTCCTTTAGTAGAAAAGACGAGGAACCTCTGAGATTATCTGTCCAAAGTCCAGTCCTGTGTACGTAAAAACCAAATGAGAGAAGCCAACTACAACTCCCAAGATGCATTTCAAGTAAGAAACATCAGCAAAATAGATGATTTTTTTTTGTTACATTCAACAGATTCTATATTCAAATATTTACAAACCAAACCACCAATAAAAACACAATTTTCTCAGAAACAAATATTGAGAATATCATTAAAGAGATTATGCTAATTAAGGTTGAGGAGAGATGCTGACGGATCCCACAACTTCACTTACTTGTCAGTTTTATGGAAAGAGTTTTGGAGTAGTGGTCTAAAGTGTTGGACCTGAACATGTCATGAACAAAGAGTGAAACTCACTCAGATTGAGACCCTGCACAGTTTCGTCTGACCTTTAATAGATCCCAAGATAATTAGACTCAAACCAAAATTCGGCGAACCAATTAGCAGCACTATTATCTGTGGACTCCAAACATTAATCATTTAAAAGCATAAACCCTTTACAGAGGCTACTGTCTTCCTGAAATGTTTTCTCCCGCAGTCATTATGTGATCAGACCAGGTACTGAGTACAACTGGTGTTCCTGCCCCAGACCTTAGACCCATGGCAGAAAAACAAAACCCTACTAATTTAATTTGTGGCCAGTCCAACTCGGTGGTCAAGTCTTGGTTCCGCAAAGATAGACAGAAGAAGTAGGTCCTTCGTGTATGTACAGTTGCAGCTCGTGTGTGTGCGTTTGTGTACCTCACACCTGGCCGGCTGCAGGGTTCGAGGACATCTCCCGCAGCCTTGTTTCATTGCTGACATAAATCCAGGCGGCCAGCGGTCATGAAGCCAGATTAGATTGTAAGCGTGGCGGAGGGAAGGCGCTCTCTCGTCCCCTCTGCTCCGGGCGCCCGCAGCTGGCAACGTCCCTGACAAACGAGGCGCATTCGAGAGCCCTGGCAAAGCCGTTTGCAGAGATCACGGCTGGCACTGTTTGTTTTCCAAAGGCAGTTATATATCAGTGACAGGCAGCGTGCATCCTATAGGCAGTTGAGAAGTGTAATGTGCTCTCTGTCTTTACCCCCCACCCAACACGTAATGGGCCATCTGTGTGAGAGAGGAGGCGAGTGCAGTTAGTGCTAATGTAGTCATAACATCTAGCATGGAAGCATAACCGACAGCCACGATGCCATTCTTTCATCACTGATGCTTGAATTTACTCTAAGGTGACTTTCACAGTCGTCTAAGATCTGTTCATGTGCTAAAGAGGAAGGGGGAGGTGGGACATTAGCTGGGCTGGAGTATGATTCTTGTTGAATGAGATCTATTGAAAGACTGTAGTTTTGTGGTGCCGATGAAGAGCGGTGGCTTGTATCAGAAGATGTTTCTTTCCCTTACAAAGATAAAGGTGAATGAAGTCGGTTGAAGAAATCTGGGGCCTGGAGTTAAAAAGCCGTGAGTTTACCAGACCTCTAAAGGCTACATTAGCTGCTGATAGCTCAACGCACCTGAATCATAGACCAAGCTTTTTGTGATTAAGGTGCATTGTGGGTAAAACAGGTTACTGGTTTTGACAAGAAAGAAGAATGTGTGAAATTTTTAAAAAGATATTTCTGGTTGCATTGATTATCATCCTTTCGTTTTAAGGAGATATTTATAGGTTTTGTTATTGCTGTTAAATTTTTTTGCCCTTCTTTTTTGACGTGCGAACTTTTCCACGTCTTTGTGTTTTCACTCAGCGGCTCATGTGCAACAGACGGTTAGAAACCTTTTTTTTTTTTTTTTAAGATTTTAGTCACTCAAAGATCAAATCAAATGAGTTGAGAAACTCCTCAAATGTCCCTTTCACTTCACCCCCATTCGTTTCACAGCTTTGACTAGAACAGCTGCAGAGACGCTGATTAATGCGCGCACAGGAAAGCAAACACGAACACGACAAACACCGTCCCACCTACACATCGTGTTGTGTTCTAATTGTCAGGACCGATCTTTCTTTTTTTTTTTGTTGTGTACATACTCTGCTGCTTGTCATTTGCCCGAGCGCTGCCCTCATTTGTGTTTGTGTCTGCCATATGGCTCTCTCATTACCATTATAACAGGCACTGATTGAATTTGAGGGATACACAGTGAGGATTTCACCATAACTAAATGAAGGAAAATTCACACTGGATACAGGCCAGGTTTTCAGAGACACACACGCATAAAATCACAATATGAACAAGGGAAAATTACGGATTTCAGTGTTTGAGTCGACAGTGTCCTGGCGATTCAAGCCTTACTGTACATGCAGAGATGTGAGCTGTAAACAAACACCCCAGGAACAGGCAGGGTGATTTTATAGTGGCCCAAAAAGATTTTTTCCCATACCAATTAATAACAGGCACTGAATGAATATGAGGGATACACAGAGTGTTATAAACAAAGCTAATTTGTTTTTTTAAATACAAATGAAAGTCAGTGCATGCTGAGCACTTTGCATATTTGCAGTGTTTCACACTCATATCTGCACGTAGGATTACTATGTTTTTCTTCTGCTCATGCATTTTTCATTCTAACATAATTTACAGAAATCTCAGAGAGACAGATTTTAGTGACCCAGAGCCAATATTTCACTGTCAAAGGACTCGCATAGTGTTGAACTTCGTACTTTTTAATCATTTTAAAGTCAAACAAAAACAGCAACACAGGAGCAGCATGAACAAACAACTACAAACAACAAACACAAACCGTCCTTCCGTCCATGTCACATCCCCACCAACCAGAGCAAAGCAAATAAACAATCAAAACAAAAAAGTGCAATGAAGTAATGGAGACAAACTATTAACTAACAAATAAACAAGAAAATGCATCAGTAATGAAAATAACCAGTTCACGACAGGATCAATACTATAATTAAAAAACATAATTAAATATATTTTATATATATATGTGTGTGTATTTCCCACCATTTAAATCTAATAAAGTAGCGATGTATTAATCAGAACCAGCAGACAGCAGCACTTCCACATCCTGAGTTCACCAACACCCACAGGCTCCGACAGCATCGGTTTGATCTGGTATGGATCCTGCAGCTGCCCGTTCGCTGCTGCAGTGATAGATGGTCCTGTAGCCGAGGATGATGTTATCTCATGTTGTGGCACTTAAACACACACACACACACATGTGCTCACACTCCTGGCTCCTCCACTCCGTCTCTCTCTGCTTAACCCTTCGTCGTGCCACCACTCACTGTTTTTATATTGTCAACAAATCCCATGATCCCACTAACAATAGACATAGAGCTCTGTTGTTTCTAAAAACACATCAGTGAGTCACACTGTTGCACTGGGAGACATGTTCCTTCATCACCATGAACACACACACTGCGGTTTATTTTACACACCATCCTCCTGGCATAAATACTCACCAGAGCACCAAATGTGGATTAATCCACCGCTGAAAATAGTCCCCAAATGCACCATTTCCTCCAGTTTGAATAACATTTGCTAGAAAACTACAATGTGCAGCTGTATTAGGAAGTTTCTGGACCTTTTCAAACATTGAAATGAAATATATTAGTGAGTCTTTTTTTTTTTTAAAGGTTCTGTAAACGAAATTTTGATTTAATAATCTAAAAAGACCGGAGCACATGGGGACCGCCAGCTCAAATCCAGATCAGCGGGTGGACCGTCAAAACATCCCAAAAAGTTTTTAAAGTTTTTACCGGCTCCATCAGTGTCGCTCGTGTCGCCCTGGCTGAAGGTGGCAGATGAAGTGTGTGTTTTGATCTCAGATGCTGGTCGTCTAGAGGCAGTAACCACCGTTTACACAACCTTTAAAGATTCACGTCTGACAGACAGGAAGTAAGAAAATACTGAGACACAGATGCAAACATGTTGTTGTAGTGTTTTCGTTGGATTTGTTGAAAACAACAACAGAACATACATAGATATAGTAAAGGGTAAATCCTTATATGAGAAAATACAGTCAACGCATCTCACCTTTTACAAATCACATTGTCCTCATATAGTAACGAGACATTTTTGGCTTCAGGTTTCTTTTAATTTGAGAATGAATGATTTTAATCATCTGTTAGCGCTGCAGGCTCCTCACCTCACCCCCCCCCCCCCCCCCCCCCCCTCCCGCCTCTTGTTAAATGTGTTCAGTGGCTCGTTTTGCTCTGTTCTTACCAGATCCTCCTCCAGCTCTCTTTGACCTGCTGTAATGAGATGGAAGGAGAACTAAATATATTTCATGTTAATGTGCAATCTCACTGTCCTGTTGTGAGACTAAAGCCTGCGGCCCCCCCACCCCTCTCCAGCCCCCCCATCCAGTCCCAGACCCTCATCAGCTGTACATCAAGCCCAACATTCACCTCCATCCTCCTCCTTTTCTCCCGCTCCCTGGTTTTAACCAGCAGAGTTATTAAGACAAAGAAGAGGAGGCAAAGTGAGACACAAACAGACGGAGGGGGAAAAGGCGGAGGAGGAAGGAAAGGAGGAAGTGAGGAGGAGTGGCAGAAAGTAGAAAGTCAGGTCAGACTGAAGAGAAGGCAGCACTGTTGGACTCACTTGGACCTGAAGTTATTTACTTTCAGTGACTCCCCAGATACAAATTCATGTAATTTTGTGGGTGACTAGATGGAGATGCGCCACAGGCAGACGAATTGCACCAATTCCCCGGCATTACAGCACCCTGAGACGCTTCGGCAGCTGGTTGCAGAAGCTTCCTTATTTCACGGCGGGTGAGGTGACACTTTGCCCTTAAGTCTGGACAAAAGCAACAAATACCAGCCTTTTTATTTAATGACGGGCTGCAACCAACGAGGGAAAAGGTTCCTCGATTGCTACGATTGCTTGTATGAAAAAACACACCATTAATGAAAGGAAAACAAGTTCCATTTCTAAATCACTGAGTAACATCGCTGAAGTTCAAAGTTTTTCCTTTGACTTTTTGCAGCGAGAGGAAGTTCACTGCTGAAAAGTAAGTCTTCGGAGGCGGCATGTGAAGACCAGTCTCGTCCGTCCCTTTTTGAAATCTCCCTCAAATGCAACCTTCTTCTCCTGGGCAACAGAGGATCCAACAGGTGGATCCTTCATGGCCCAACTTATCCCAAGATCTTACTGCTCGCTGGTAGTGAATGCAAACAACACTGACAGAGAGCCTGAGGATGACACAGTTAAATATTAGTATTTAGTTTCAGCTCAGCTTTGCTGGCTTTGCTTTGCTGCTTTGCGGCGCAACTATAAGGATGGGCACAGCTGGTGACCAGACCGTCTCATTTCCTTCCTTAGAAGGACGTGACCTCTGAATTGAGACACAGCTGTACTGTGCTTCCTTACCTGCAACAAGTCCAATTATTATTTATGAAAACAGGCTGCAACTGATTTGTTTTATTGTGGATTAATCTGCTGTATAAATGATATACTGTACATCAGAGATACTACAGATATTTTGACATTTACGCTTCTAATATCAAACTTTGTACTAATAAAGGAAGATTTCCTGTGAGATGGGAGCGGCTTCACACTGTGCTGTGATGCTGTTCTCAGCCGCAGCTTGTGATGAGCTGATTCATAACCGAGTTACAAATTCACTCAACATAATTCACCATTTAGCCGACATTCTGGTTAATTACAGTCTTGCGCGCGGTCTGACATTTGCATTTTCTTTGCAGTCTTTCATCTCGTCAGACAATTAACTCTTGGACGGTGTTTGAGTTGCTCCGACACATCGCAGATGTGCAGACACAAGACACATTTAAATGGCACACTTTGTTCCCTGGAAAGAAATCCAGCTTTCAAAAAAAGTGTGACTCGTCACCGTCTACACAACAACAGTCTGTGGAAATGATCCAACCGTCTCAAAGCAGAACCAGCAACTCTTGTTTTGGGAGTTTTGTATTAAACGGATGCTGATTCACTGAACTATACTTTAATATATTGAATGTGAATGTGTGTGTGTGTGTGTGTGTATTGAATGTGGTAGTTGCCACTGGTTGAGTGTTTATTGGCAACATGAGTGCAGCTCCTCTGCTTCGTCGTGATGAAAATACAGCTCACCAGCTAACGTACATCTCACTCCTCAGACATTATTTTCATTTCCCTCCAGTCACTGACGCGTCGTGAAGAGCTGTCACCTTGAGCTGGGGTACGGCTCAGAAATGGAGGATGCTTGATGGCGAGCTGAGATGGAAATTTTTCACGTACTTCAGTACCTGTCGTCTCGTTTCCAATCAAATATAAAATGCATAAAGGAGACAGTGGTTTGACTGCGCAGGACACAGGTGTTGATTTTTTAAACGTGTGAAACTGCAGTAATGGAAAGAACTGCGTCGCTTTCTCAGCTCGGGTTTGAACAGAAACAAGCAGCACATTAACAGCAGTGTGAATGTTGCTGTTTACTCGCTCGTAATATTCAGTACAGTCACACTAATGCGGCTTTAGAGTTTGTGTTGACAGCACTTGGAGGAAGTGGTGGGATTTACATTTACAGGTACAGTAACAGTCATGAGATCACATGCAGCTGCACTGGTGAGAGGGGGGAGTTTGTAGAGCACAGCTTGCCTCTGGGCAGATAAATGTGTGTATATACTGTTCGTGTGTGTGTGTGTGTGTGTGTTAGAGAGGGTTGACAGCCCTTGTGAAGAGGCTTTTAAGGTGGCGGGTAGTTGTGGTCTTAATGGCCCGGTACGGTCTCCCAGAGGAAAGTTTTTGGAACAGATGGTTGGTTGGGTTATAGACCTAATAGAAAAATACATCAGAGGCTCCACAGCGGTTTAAACTGCTGCCGTCACCTCCTCCAGGAGCTCGACAGCCACATCAGCTGACTGACAGTCTGGAGAGAAATTCCACTTCTCTGCACGGAGCCTCTGAGCCTGAAACAACCGGAGCAGTTTCCTGTAACTCTGTGGTGTGAATATTATTGTGTGCTGCAGGAATTAGGGAACCCTGTTGTTTTTGTTTAGATTATTATCTTTATTTGTGCAACCGAAACCATAAAATCTAGAAACATGAAACTTCATGACATTGTACACAGACAGTCCCCACGTCTCATACAAATAGACCACTAGGAGGCGCTATAACTAAAACTCAAATTTGGTTTAGTAACATTGTATAACTTTCCTTAAAATGCTGCTCTGGTAGCCTAATCAATGGGGTTGCCAGCAGCCAATCAAAATTCAGCAGCCTGTAATTTCCACTGTGATCGTCCAATCAACAGGAAGTTTGTTTAATTGCTGTAACTTCTAAATTATTGCCGTGATTGTAAATGGCAGCAAATCTGCAATAAGGAATTTGTTTCCCCAATCCAAAGGTTGAGGGTTCAAGCCCCCCCCCCGCCCCCCCCGCTGTACCTAACCTGGTCTTCATGCTAAATCTTCAGGATCTTGGTCTGACTGTGTCTCATTCATAATCAATTACATAAGAAACAAGCGTCTGACTGGACCCTGGTCGCTGCTGCTTGCGGCTATATTTCTACATAATATTTAACTAACTGATAAACACATTATGCATTTTACAAATATCTGTCAACATTAATGCAGTTAATTGAAAGAAAAATTAATTTGAATATATCTTTCTTTCTTTTTTTTTTGCCCAATTATTAATTTGCTGTGTATATAACACATAATAAAACATTTTGACCTTTATTGTCTTTTACATTAACATATAGTTTAATACTTCAAAATTTACTTAATACGCCAGTAGGTGGCGCATTAAGCTGCGGCACATTACAGCAAGACACAGAGAAGAAGACTGATTAATTATTGATTTATTTACTCATACACATCAGATTTGTGAGCAGAAGAATGTGTTCAAACATCACAGTTTGTTTATGTTGAATACAAAGACTCACATTAGTTGTGTTATTTTCTGTGTGTGTTTGTGTGTCATTGTCGTTTGAATCTCTAATGTTTTGTATCACACGTTGCTCGGATGTGCTTCTGCTTCACACTCGCTTGTTTTCCGATCAAACAACGCGCCAACAGACGGCCGTGAATTAACTACGGTGGCCCGGGGGGGGGGGGGCAGAGGTTCCAATCATCAATCACTGGAAATACTCTATACCTGGCGATATGCAAACATTATCATCAGCACCTTTCTCCCCCTCCTTCATTTTTAATTTTACAGGCATTTTATGAACTTCTGCAGCCGTCCGTGCCCCCGAGACCTTGTGAGCGATAAATTACAGGATCTAACGTCTAATCTGTGCGGCAGTATTTCACTCTGTGCATGAGTCTGTCACCGCGCTGTTTCACCACTGTACATGTATGTGTTCACAGTAAGCGCTGGTGCAAAGGCTCTGCAGCGCTGAGGATTCCTCCCCCTCGGCTCCGTAATATCACTGTCCTCATAATACCCTATTTTCCCCGTAATACCCATAATTCCCTGCCACCAATGGCTCTGGTCTGGATAAACAAAATAACTTCTCAGTGGCCTGAAATTCAAGTGAGAATGCTTCTATCTTATAGGGTTTATAACAACTGTTAATCTTTCTTCACTTTGTTTTATTTACTCTCCTCACTCGGGGCGTTTTTCTTTATCCAACACATTTCTCTCTCTCTCTCCGCCCCGTTTCCCTCCTCTACTCTTCCTCCTCCTCAGCCCAGTTTCCTCTCTTTTTCGGGCTCTCGCTCTCCACCATTCCTTATCAGTGCCGCTCGCCCACTGACATGAAATACCGTTAAGTGAATCTTCACGAGGCCTTCAAACACAGCTGATTTATCCCGCCGCATGCTTCATAAGTTCTTGATTGATCTCAGCGGTGGACGACAAAAAATAAAAAATAACTAAATAAACGGAGGGAGGGACGGGAGCGAATGTAGAGTGAGGGGACAAGGAAACAAAGGAGGTAAAGGAAGGGAAAAGAGGATGTTAGGAGGGAACACGGAGGGGGGGGGCAGTGGGAGAGGAGTGCAGGGAAGAAATTAAAGGAGGTGGCTGAGAGATGAACATTTTAAGAGGGAAGGAAGGAAACAAGGTAGTCAGGGAAAGGAAAGGAGTGAGGAAGGTGAAGACAGGAAACAATGAAAGAAAGAAGAGAGGCGCAGGATTACATTAGTAAGGAAGGAGGGAAATGAAGAAAATGAGGGAAAGATGAGATGAAGTAGAGGGAGAGAGAGGCGACAATGGGAAAAGAAATGATGGAGGGGAAGGAAAGATGAATGAGGGGGGGCAGTGGTAGAAAGAATAGATCTAGAAGGAAGGAAGAGTGGAAACGTGAAGAGGAAGAAATATGTGAGGAGGGAAATAAAGAGAGGAAAACAGACTGGATGAGAAAAGGATGAGAAAAGAAAGGAAAGATAAAAAGAGGTGAAGACAAAGAGGAGAAAGAGGAAGAGGTCACATTCTGGAAACACGCTGATGAAATAATCTCAGAGGCGTGATATCTTGTCTGGAGGAAGTCAACATTAAAACCCGGGGATGGCTTTTATCGATCCCACCGTGCGGTTCGTACATGTTTATGAGGCAAATGGAGAGAGAGAGAGAGAGTGAAAGGAAGATGATGATGATGATGATGAGAGGAAGGATGGAGAACAGAGTGGTAAAAAGCACCAAGCATCGAGCGGTGTGTAAATGCAGGTGGGCCTCATCGATCGGAGCGTGCCGGCCGCTCATCGACTGGACACCAGATGAGGACTGATTACGGCGGTAGTTAAGAAGCACATGAAAGGAAACGGTGGTAACGGTCGGACAGGTTCCCTCCTCCGCCTCCGTCACCGTTAATGGCTTTGAAAATAGCTTCATGAATACAGTCGAACCCACAGGTGTGGAGAGTCACAGGTGAAGGTGTTTACACTCGTCACTCCACATGACTCATGTCTTAGACTAACCCCAGAATAGATGGATTAGAAACAGAACTAGACTGCTTTATAATCAAACAACACATGGACATGCACCTTTAGACTCTATGGGACCTTTTAAAGTGTCATAATTCATGATCACACCAGGTGGAAGTTACACCCCAGAGACCTGAACACACCTTTCACTGTAACTGCTGACTTCCTTGGTTTCTCTTCGTGCAGCCGTGAGATAGATTTCCCTAAAACTAAAAATCTGTTTTAATGAATCTGATGAACTTCGTTGATGAAAAGTTAAATTCTGTATAAACATTAGCATTTTATTTTTATTTATTTCATTTATGGAACCCTGAGTATGTGGTTGTTCCTGCTTTGGTCTGTTTTTGAAATCTGTCATTATGAAATGGATTACACATGGATGAGTCGGACTTCCGCAGTCTGCCAGAAATAGACGCTGACGCACACGTCCGCTTAACGTTGTGTAACTTTAGTTTCACCCGTATTAACTGTGAGCCGTTATTCATTTATTATTGATTAGATACTTGGTGCAAATGATCAGACGTGTTATTCCTACATCAACTGAATCTTGACAATGAAAAACAGTGAACAGTGAAGATGCACCATGTGATCATGGGCTGACATCATTGGTCTTTGATTGAATAATAATAAACTTTATTTACAAAGCACTTTTCATACAACAGATTAAGCTTCAGTGCTTTACAATAAAAAAACGAAACCACAGACATCAGTTGTGTAATAACTACAGAGGAAATCCAATGGCAATGGTGTCCACACACTTTTGGCCACATGGTGCACACTGATTAAAACATCTCTAAGAAATCCCCCTCTTCATCCAGCCATTAAATATGTTACACAAAACCCTAATTCTGCCTGTGTGAAGTGTCTATTATAGTAAAGCAGGACGGGTGGAGAGGGACATTCAGATCGGCTACAGCTGCGTTCGCTCTTTGTGAAACGGGCTCATCAATGTGTGTGTGTGTGTGTGTGTGTGTGTGTGTGTGTGTCTGTCTGTCTGTCTGTCTGTCTGTCTGTCTGTCTGCCTGCCTGCCTGCTGCAAGCGCTCAGAAACTATTATATGTTACTTTCAGGATGCACAAAGGACAAATGACTGAACTGAAATGAGCTCAACACACACACACACACACACACACACACACACACACACACACACACACACACACACACACACACACCAGGCTAATCAGCTTGGCCCAACACTCTTCAAGTCAACGTCCCCGGCAGGCCTATTTGTAGAGGAATATCAAACGTCCTGCTCGCTGTGATTCTTTCCAATTAGAGGCTCAGGACTTCATTACTGCCGCCCCGCGGGCTGCAGGCGTCTCACACACAGAGACACAGACAGGCAGGCAGACAGACAGACAGACAGGCAGACAGGAAGGTTCAGGCTCTTAACTATCTTTTACTATCTCTTGTGAAGGACGTTACCCTCTCTGTTCCCCGTTAACGTCTGTCCGCCCGTCCTCTCCGCTGCGTCCACGCCGCACGCCGGTTTCAACAGAATCTTATATGTTAAATGTTTTTAGGATAGATGGATTTCTGTTCTCCAGCAATGCACCACAGTCCATCACAGTCAGTGTCCAATCATGCACGGTTTAAAGATCTCATTTTCACACAGATATAATTATTCAAAATAAATGCAAGATTTTCACACATTCAAAATAAATATACATCGTTAGTTGCCTTTGCTTTTTATTTTTATTTTTTCTATTGGTTGTGTGGCGTCCGGCCACGGTGTCAGCGTTATGACAACCATCTTCATATTAATGTCTGCCTCAGTTTGTGACAGCCGCGTGCTCAGTGATGTAAAAAGTACTCCAACTTTTTTTGATTTGAAAACTTGTTTGGCTCTGTGACGTGTGTGAGAGAAAAAAAATCTAAATGAGGACACGTATCGCCGCAGTGTGCGAGGAGTTTTAGAGAGCTCGTACTTTCCCTCTGTTTCCGTCCGTCTCTCCGTCTTTGTGCTCATGATGGAGTGACGGAGAGGAGGTATGGAGGTGGCAGACGGAGAGACGATCACATGATCTCCTCATGGAGTCGCTTTAATCATCTTTGTCCCTGGGTGCTGACTGATCACCACTCACCGGCTCATATTTCTCAACTAGAATGATGATGATGATGACGACTGTGTGTGTGTGTGTGTGTGTGTGTGTGTGTGTGTGTGTGTGTGTGTGTGTGTGTGTGTGTGTGTGTGAGGGAGAGCCTGTTTGGCTGAAGATAAATCAGTGTGTAAATCATACATTACATTGTTTGTTGTATTTAGTTTCATTTCTATTTTGTGTGAAAAATCAAATTTAGGGGAAATTTGACTGACAGATCTGGGATCAGTCTGGCCTGTGGTGAACAGGGTTAATGACGACCACACAGGCCTACAAGCCTGTATGCCCCAGTGAGCTCTCTGCTACACCTGCAGTATATCTAATATATCTTCTCCCCTCTTTAAACTCACACCTTGACCCGAGTTTTTTAGCGCCTCGTCTCCAGCGAGTCTTGACAAACTTGCCTCTCGTGATTTGGACTCTTGTTCCAAATCAAAACCGGCTCGGCAATCTTCCAAACCTTGAGCAGTGGCTGCAAAGAAAGAAAAATAAATTGTACACACACTGTTGTTTTTGTATTATTCCACATGGGGTGACAGCCTGTCAGTCGGTGCAGGCTGGGGAGGATTCTGCAAGCCGACATCGCTGATGCCACACCGACGTTAAAATGTCTCTCGCCGATCACTGTCACTCCGGCGACAACGTCTCCGCGCTCTGTCAGCACATTTAGGCAGGAGAAAAAAAAGAGAAAAGCAGAAGTTGAGGAGTGATATGACCGAGAGTAAATGATTTATATTCACCTGCAGTGTGGGAGAAATTGTTGGTGGCTTGTCACGTCTCTCCGTAGCAGGCTGTAATCCGCCGGCTGCATGTGACGAGTCGAAGTTGAGTTGAGCAAGAGAGCGCCGTCTGTCAACAGGCTGCCATAGTCTTTTCCTTTTTTCTTTTTTCTTTTTTTCCTGCCCTGCTCCCTCATGTTTTCTTTCTGTTTTCTTCCTCAGTTTCTCCATTCCCTCTTTCTCTGTTTTCTCCCTCCATTTCTTCTGTATTCAGTACTTACTTTGATCTCCCTGCTCTCTCTTTCCTTTCTTTAATCCGCTAGCTGCACACACTGTTTGACAGCCTAAACTTACTGTTGAGGTGGAGAATTGCCCCCTTTAATAAAAGCTGCTGATTTCCTTATACCATTCAGAGGAGAAAGGGCAAAGCATCTCAGCAGGGAGCGCTGGCTATTTATTAGGAAGGGCTGCTGGCTACACCTCCAGTCTGACTGAAATACTAAAAGGGAAGAATATTATATAGTAGTCTGCAGCAGTGAAAATGAGAGCGAGCAAATGATGGAATGAGAGAGAAAGATAAAAGGGGGCAGACAGAGAAAAATATGAAATGGGTGAATATTAAACTTCCTGGTCCTGCAGCATTTTGGGAGGCAGGACTCTCTGTCTTTGGGATATTATATACTCACCTCCAGGAGTTTGCAGTATTGTTGTGATGATTGTGTTTCAAAGTACACAGTTTTGCTTTTGCTGTGTTACAAAAAAAGAAAAAAAAAAAATGTGAGGCAGAGTTTCTGCAAGAAAACTCCATGTTTCATTTTTCAAACCATAATAGTACATTCTTATGAGTGGGCTACAAGCCGAGCTAGTGGCTGTAACTTATCAGCCTTTTGGTCCGTCGTCCAATATCTGGACAACGTTCAGATGGATGTCCATGGATATTTTGTACAGACATTCACGGTCCCCAGAGGATGACTTTAACGTAGCATGCTGCACATTGTACATTAGCATGCTAACATGCTAAATCTTACATACTAAACAGTGTGCATTAGTATACTAGCAAGCTAAGTGTTGCATACTAAACATTCTACAGTAGCATGCTAACAAGCTAAGTGTTACAGACTAAAGGATATTTATTATTGTTTTTTCCACTATTAATATAATTTTTAACTTCTGAAATGCAAACATCCCTTCAGATTCCCAACTTCAGTTAATAACCTTCTGTAATGACTCAATGCTGTATTACAAGAATGTGATCCCTCACTGGCTTCCCAACAGAGCAAGGCTCATTTGTAAGAAGTCAACTTGGTATTCAACTTTAGTCTCAGTGGCGATTTCGAGTGTTTTGTCCCTTATTACTAACGATAGTCAAGTATATAGTCAAGTATATAGCCCAATGTGGCGAATCACAAATTTGCCTGTACAGCATTACGACTCCCTCTGTCTGTCCACCCTCCAATCCGACGAGGAAAAACTACTCCGAGGAAGAGAGTGAAGGCATGAGAGTAGCGGTTACTTTCTTTTGTTCCAAATCGAAATACAAAAACGGACTGTTTGTTAAAATACAAATAACACGAATATATAGTGATTTTTCCATTGTGTAACCAAACCAGTGGAGCATCATGCACAAAAATGCACCGAGATAAATGCAAGGTTTTGGTTTTCAGTTATTGTTGCTCATGTGTCGCCCACGACTGTCACCAATCATTGAAATTATTCCTGGAGGGAGTTCTTTCTGCGCCCCGTGTGTCTCAGTATTTCATCACCTCTGAGATTCTTCAGGCCACAACTGATGATATCTGCCCCTGGTCGACGTCTACTTCATAAGCGCGCACACACACACACACACACACACACACACTGATACACCCACATGCACATATACATGCGTACACGTAGACACACAGCTGCTCACACAGACACATTAATCTTTAATGGCATCATTCATTTTCTCAGACGACCCCCCCCCCCCCCCCCCCCCACACACACACACACACACACACACACACACACACACACACACACACACACCCTGTTCAGACCGGTCCATGAACATGTCAGCGACGTGACGTATTGCTGCTGCTCTGCTCAGTATTCACGTGGAGACTGTGATCAGAAAATCTGATAAATCAAGTTTTATTCACAGAGGTGCACATGAGTGGAGTGGTCCCACTCTGCCCGCTGAAAACATGACACCACAGATTACTAATAACAAAATATATATATATATATAAACATATGCGGTGGCACAGTGTCAATAAACTGTGACGGCTCATGTGAGTAAATGTCTTGTCTCTGTCAGTGTCTGACACACAACCAGAGCCTGACTGATGCTGGATGTATTTTAAAGGTGATACTCATATCAAAACAATCTCATAACAAGTTTATATTTGTCTTATGCACAAATTAAAAAGTGACAAAACGCTCCAAAGATGACCCCGTCTTGTTGGGTAAACACATTTTTAAAGCCCATTCACTGTTTGCACTCACCTCATTGACCGCGGCTGCTTCACAATAAAAGCCACCCTGTGTTTTGCCAGTTGAATGCTTTTAATGTGAAGCTGCAGTAGGAAATGTTTGGTTTCCATTAACAGTTATGGTTCTGAAATGCCTGTAGAAGTCTCACCACTTAATCAGTAATATTACAGAGATAAAAAATAGTGATAACACTGGAGTACATGAATGCATCACTTCCTGTGAATAGTTTATGTTTATGCAGTTTGAATCCACTAGTGAAAACAAACGACTATAAATAGGTAATTACTTCCTTACCACCTTGTTTGTTCTTCAGTAGGATTCTGCAAAAAGTGCTGAACTGATTTGCACCAAACTTGGTGGATTGATGGGGGATGGGTCAGGGATGAACCCATTAAATTTTGGTGCCGATCTACTTAAATGAGCAGATCCAGGAAGTGTTTTTATCACTTTCCCCCACATTCAGAGATAGGGCTTTTTTTGTTTGTTTGTTTTTTCTTCACTTCCGTCAGTTTCTCAGGAATTCATGTTTGGCTGTTGATCCGGTTCTGACAGACAGGATGTGTAGGATTGTTTGGCCTTGGTGAAGGTATACGCTCCACGGAGTCACATTCTAGTTACTGGACTGACAGTTTATGGCTGAAACGCACCGGCCATGAAGAGTCTCAAAACTGGGTTTGATGGAGTGATGAGGGAAGAGTGAAGTCAGAGGTGAAGCTCTGGAGAACTAAATTAAACAAACTGAATTATCTATTGAAACGGTTGCTAAGATTCATTGGTACCATTTCACACATGTAACAGAAAAACACACACATGTATATATCTATATATATATATATATATAGATGTGTGTGTGTGTGTGTGTGTGTGTGTGTGTGTGTATCCAGACACAATGGCCTGCCTCATTTGAAATGAAAAGGTATTTATATAATAAAAGAAAAAAGAAATTTCTTCACTCTCACTACATCAGCTGTGTTTGAACTTTCTATATGGGAGATAAAAATGGTGGTATGAATAAAATAAAACGACACCGGTTTTATCCTTTTAAACTAGTGAGTTAAGGCAGAGTGACAGCCAGAAGCAAAGTAAAGAGCTTTTTGTTCTTTTTATTCCGAATGAGAGCCGGGATTTATAATGTGAGGCTTCTGTTTTATCTTCACTCACTTTACTGCAGGAGAGAGGCAGTGACATGCACCAAGGCTTCCACTTCACTTTACATCCTCGTCTCTGCTCCGGCTCGAACCGACTGAACCGTGGGTATTTAAATGTCGCCAGAGCAGAACGTTTTTGTTTTTTTTTCTTCCTTAACTCATCAGTTTAGTTTCGCTTATCAAGAAATTAATCTTTCAAATTTAAATCCTGAAAAATAAATCAGCTGTTGCCACTTAATTCTTGAAATATTTGACTCTTGAAACGACGCAGTAGATGTTTAATGATATATGATTTTTCTTGGTAATTGTTGCTGTATATTTTTGAGGAATACACAAAGTACACGACTCTCTGTGCTGAATATCATCCTGTCACTACCAGCAGAAATCCAATAAGAGTTCAATCCATTTGGGTAAAAAAAAAAAGCAGAACAGAAGTGTCTCCACCTGTAGCAGTCATTAAAAGGAGAGTTATCTATCCCACATGGGCGAGACGGAGCTCCACTTTGCATAAAGATATTTTATTTCTCTGACTTTTCGACAGGTTGAGCCGTATTATGAAGAACTCCCCGGAGGAACGAGGGCGTCGTAAATATCTCCAGACATCAGGGAAACTCAGCCATTAAACTCCTGTTTAATTGAAAAATACTCAAACACGTCAAACTTGTCCTGACGCGACCGCGTCCGTCCAGGTGGCGTCAACACAAACGACTTAAATGAGAGAAAGTTGTTTGTTTCAGTTGTTGACTTCAACAACCAGCGCTGCACTTTGTGACAGATTTCACATTGTTTGTGCAACATTTCCTTCACTTTCATCATGATTCCATGTATTTGTATTTCTTAGACTGATATTCTGATAACATCTGTAATATCTGATGCTTTTAATGCAAATATAATCTGATAATCAGTCTCAATTACCACCTCAACTCCGTTTGTCCAAAGAAATATGCAAATTTAAGAGCTGATATTCCTCTAAGTCCACTTACAGCAAACCTGTGAAGCTGTGTCGTCTTCATTTTCATGGCGGCGTTTCTCTTTCCACTTCTCTAGCACAAACGCTTGACGTGCTGAGTGTGGTGGAGGACCTTCGCCTGTTTGCTCACAGCTTTTCTGAACCTCTGAAACGGCCAGCAACGAGTCCGACGAGACGTTTTTGAATCCCCTCTGTGCTATTCATTGATCAGATGCTGATTTTGGGTGATAGAATTTTTTTCTCCGGGGCATATGTTTAAACCCTGACCCTTAAACCTAAAACGCTTGACGTGCTGAGTGTGGTGGAGGACCCTCACCTGTGTGCACACAGCTTTTCTCTCTGAATTGAGTCTAAATGCCAAAGAAATGCAGAATGTGTTGAATTTCCTGTTTTCCATCAGACTTCAGTGGTGACGGAGGAAGAGGTGTTTTGATTCCCGGCAGCGCCTCGAAACGCTCTGAAAACACACTCAGTCATGACCATTGATCTGCACCTGATGCTTTGTTGATTTGATGCACCTGAACGCTTCGGTTTACTCTGAGCCGAGCTGCCGCATCGGCATTACAGTCAATCAGAGCCTCGGGGTGTGGGCCAGCCGAGGGTTTCTTTGTTTTAAGTGTAAATCATACCTCAGGTGGTAAAGTATGTCAGCACATTTCTTTCAGCTGTTGTGATAACTGGGGTTTGGACTGAGCGTCTGCAGCCAGACTGGTGGCTCTGTAAAACTGTAACGCTTATTTCACACCATGAAATAAAGTTGCGTGTAGAGCGTCTGTTTTTATCCTTCACAGCTTTATTATTCGGCCGTATCCGCCGCAGGTGGTCGGCACAAATAAACACCTTCGTCGCTAATATTGGAACAAATTTATTCTCCATAGTTTGCAGACGCCTCGGATTCAGATCTTCATTGTCAGTCTCAACAAAACTGGTCGTCATTAGTCTCAGTTGAGCTTTGTGGTGACATGACATGGTAACGCGCTAATGCTAGCATTCAACACTCGATGTTAACAAGGTAATGATTAGCATTAGCATCACTGCAGCCCTCCTCCAGCTCCTCTTGTTGTGTGGTCTCTCTGTCTTGAGTCTGGTCCCTCAGCCCGTAGACCGAGATCCACCTTTTCATCCTGAAAAAGTTCTTTCGCTGTGTGTCCAGGATGGTCGTCCTTGCTGAGTGATGAAAGTGAGCAGTGAAATCATCAATAGATGCCAGTTTGCCGGTTCTACTGGCAGCCACACATGCCCGAGCTGTAACAGAACCGGCACCAGGTCTGACAGATGAGGTGGTAGCTCTGGGTCACGAGCTGTTCTTTTTGTTTTCTCCACATTTTCCTCTTTCCATCATTTTGTTGGAGGTTGATTTATGTTTCATCGGTGTATTGAACTTTGTTCCACAACTCTACTGGTTTTCTCTTTGTGAACTGGAGCCTGGACTTTTCTGTTTTTGAGGTTTGTGGTGAATCCTCTGAGGTTCTGTTCTTCAAGTCTTCTCTGGATCGTAGACAAGGAAACTTGTCCACCTACATCCAGGAGTGTGTTCTTCCACTTCTTGTCCTTTCATGAAGGGGTTTTTCTTCACAATGCAAACCATTTTCCACTCATCCACAAGACTTGCTCCCCTCCACTCAACTGTGGATTTTGGAAAACCAACAACCATCTCTCTGATCTCTCAGTCAACTCTGAGCCATGTCTGAACCCTTTAGCTCTTGAACTAGCATTGAAACGACACACAGCTGCTAGTGTCCAATTACTTTTGAACCCTATAGGAGCCCTTTAAACGCTATGTGCTGTATCACCCACACAGTTCTTTTTATAGTGATATAAATTCAGACTTGGCCCCTTACAGGTCCCGTTTTAAGAACCAAAAACCATCTCAATTCATTTTAAATCTCCTCTCTCAGGCCTCTCAGTCTTCAAATCAGAAGAAAGGCTTTCTGATTGGCTGACTGTTTTCTGACTGGTCGAATAAAAATATAGCAGATTTCAGGTGAAACACTCAGAGAAACCAAATCTTGGGGTGCAGCTGAGAGGAGGTGGCTGCTTTGTTATGACATCACAAAGTTCCAGAAGTCCTGACGGCTGGTTTTAAGGCTCAGTTTCTGAATACAGGCTGTGTGCATTTCTCTGTGGACTGAGGCTTTGATACTTTCACAGTATTAATATAGAACCTAGACCTGATCTATAATCAAAGACGACATGGACATATACCGTTATACAATGTGGAACCTTTAATGTTGTGTGTATTATTTTATTTTAAACTGAATACGCAAAAAATGACGGCCTGTATTCTATAAATAAACCTCACTTTGTCTTGACATTTTACCGTGCTAGCAGTCCGTGTTTTCTCTTCACAGATTGTTGTTGCTTCTTATTTTGATGTGAAACACTGCAAACAGGCTGAAATGTAACCTGTCTTCCATTAGCTGGCACAGTGAACAGCATATGTTTGAGTTTGAGCTGCCATAAAATAAAACATTTTCAGTTTAAAAACAATATTCCCTCGGGGTATTTCTTCCCTATCAAATGTATTTGAGTCTGGGCTTTGGTTTCGGCGAGGTGAGCCGCTGTGCACGCTCACCGGAGCCGTATGGATCGGCGGAGTCTCAGAGATTATGTCCATTGATCATACGGGAGGGGTTTGTGGTTTCGATTGACGGCAGTCTCCATGTCTTGACGTTGTTGTTCTGTGATTTCAGGGGCCGAAGGAGCCGTGTTCAGCAAATCAGTGGAGACGCCGCATGTCAGGGCCGAGCCGTTCAAAGAGCTACGGTGAGTTGAACTTTAAACTGAATGTATTTGGGTTTTTGGACTGTTGATACAATTAACAAACAAAACAATACACTTTATTTGCATAAACTTGTATTTGGGACGTTTACTGAGGATTTGTTTCCTTTCTTTAGGCGCTAACCAGTCAAACTTATTTATTACAGAGGCCCCATTGAGGTTTAATACTGCTAAAGTAGAGGGAAAGAAACACACATTTAGAAGTGTGTGTTCTGGCTCATGTATCTTAAGGTGTTCCTGTTCAGAGTCACAAAATATGGAAGGGGACAATGGGAATTTACACAAACAGCCACTGACTGACTGACCACTGCAGCAGAGGAGATTGTATCTAACACGGGACTCCTGGGAGAGGCAGGTGCTGATTTGAATCAGTCTTCATCATCAGCAGCAACTAAAAATAAACGCGGCCAAATGAAAAGATGCAGATAGAGTCAGTTGACAGGAGCTGCCTCTTATTTCTGACATGACGTTCTCTGTTTCCTGAAGCCTCGTGCTTCAGTATATTTTACAAATACCGTCTTTCTCTTTTTCACTGACACTCAGACTTGATGAATGATACAAAGAATAAGACTGGGGAGGACCGCCCACCTAATTAACATAACGGAAACAAAAAGAATATACACAAATAAATACACAAATAAAACTTGAAATGCATAATCACATAAATGTATAAATAAATAAAAACAGAAATACATAAATAAATGTATGGATAAATAAAAAATTATTAAATAAATGCAAAAATACACAAATAAATGTAGACATGCATGAATAAAGAAACACAGAAGCAGCAACTTTGCTTACCAAAATGTATTTATTTAGCATTTATTTATGTTTAATTATTTATTTCAAGATTTATTTATTCATATTTATCATCATATTTGTCATTTTTTGCCCTTCATACATTTCAACACTGACTTTTTATGCATTTATTAACCATACTGTATTTGCATGCGTGTGCGTGCGTTAGCCTTGAGGCAAACTTATTCATACTTACTCAACTTAAATGATCTCATCTTTCAGTTGCATGAGAGGAAAAAAAAAAAAAATATGAGACCTGGTGAAGAGGCAGGATCTGAATATAAAACCTATGACGTGGTGGAAGGAGCACTTCTCCCTGGGTGATTGGCTGTAGGAGCCGGAATCAGTGCTGTGTTGGATAATCTTGAAGATCAGTGGGTACATCTTTTGGCAACAGATGCATTATCCCTCCCCATCTTCCTTCTCCTCTTTATCAGTCGCTCTCCGTCTCCAAATCAACAACCAGACGCTCATCAAACATCAGAGCAGCGTATCCTGTGTCAGGGGGAAATGAACAGGAGAGGCGTGAGATGAGAGAGAGAGGGAGAGAGAGGAGTAAAGGGAAGCAGAGAGAAACCAGAGCGAGGTTTGCCTGAAAAGACATCAAAGGAAATGAGGGAAAGAGATGATGTGATGAAAGAGAGGAGGAGGTGAGGAGGAAGTGATCTGTTCAGCCAGATTTTGGATGAGACAATGACAATTTGGAGCATCGTAAAGATGGACGGCAGCGAGGTGCTTCTACACATTTCTATGGATGTTTTGATGTGAAAACAGATTATGCTTCAGTTCAAACAAGTTTATTTTCAGTTCAACAAATTCTTATACATTCAGTTTCACCGAGTTGAAACGAGCCAAAACAAAAAAAGAGAAAGAAAAGGGGAGGATGAAGGAGAAATGCATGAATCAGACGTCAGCCACGTTCGTTTGGAAAATGTAAACAAAGTCTGCACAGCATGGAGCTTCTGCTGCGAGAGCAAAAACAAAAGACGGCACTGGGTAAAGTCGGGTAAAGTAGCGTGGGATCATGGGAGTTGTCATCTTCACCGCCATCAGCTTCTCCCAGTTTGAATTCCTTCAGGGTCAGTGGTTCAGGAGGTTTTTACCTGCAGCTGAATTATCCTCAGAGGTTTCCTCCTCTCCACAACAAACACACCAGGGGATTAAAACCAGAAGAAACAGTGTCACAGTTACTGTCCGATTCACTCTCAAAGCTGAAAGCAGAGTAACGTCTAAACTTTGTTTAATTGTCAGTGGATTCTAACTACAAGGGGGCGTGTTTGTGCTAAAACTAAGTTGTTGTTAAAATAACATTTGTTTTCTCACTGAGGCACTAAATTAAAGTCACAGCCTTTTGAGCCTGTAGGTGTTTGACAGTCAAAATATTTTGGGTGTACTGTCTCTTTAAGGCGGCCAGGTGTCACAGGTTATCAGCTCTCTCACAGGCATCATCAGTCAAATTCAACAACACAGACTCACTGTGTGTGGCTGTATCCTCCCTCAAGTCCTCTGTGTGTGTGTGTGTGTGTGTGTGTGTGTGTGTGTGTGATGTCTCCTCGGTGTAGACGTCTTGTTTATCATCTTTCTCCCGTCTGTGATGTCAGATGTGATGACAATCAATCAGAGAGAGAGAGAGAGAGAGAGAGAGTGAGTGAGCTCCGTGGTGACAGAGGAGAGAGGAAGTGATGTTTATGACGGGACAGAGAATGAGAGGAAGAAGAAAAGAGGGACTGGGAGAGAGAAATACAGTGTGACAGTGAAGGAGTGAGATAGAGAGAGGACACAAAGTTAAAATCTTATTTATTGTGATTTAAATGTTGAACCACTTTATTTTTTAGAAATATTTAGAAACCATACACACAGGTGTTGTCACTTATTGAACCCCAGGACTGAGTGGGCGTGTACAGACTGTGATTGATTGACATCTCCTTCACCTTCCTGTTGTACCTGTTTGGTAACCTCATGTAATTCCCAGCACAGATCCGCCCACCTTCCACCCCACCTGAACGACTGGTGTGCAGGGTCCAGCTGGTGACGAGCGCACTGTTTCATTGTTTGATTTTTTCATTTTAATATTGATGTTTCTTGGACCAGGAAGTTGTGGGTTGTTATTATAGAGCCACAAAGTCTGCGTAGGTCATGCAATTGGGCCGGATTTGTTGCCCTAACCTTTAACAAAGTGGTAATTATAACCCAAACCAACATGTTTTTCTAACCTCTACTACTTATTTTACGTTTAAGTCCTCGACCGTGTGATTGTCTGAAAATGAAACAAATTTCTGTGAGAGCCACCATCAAAATTCATACTTTGTCCATGTAAAATATTCAAGCTCTGTCCTTAAAAACCAGCAGCACCACAGCTAAAGACCCGGTCCAGCCGACTATCACGTAGAAACCAGACCTAAATGTTCGTTAGAACATTTCTTCACACCTGCAGTGACTCTTTTGTGACACAGTATAATGACATTCTTTGATCTGAATTGAAAGAAAAGCATGGAGGGCAGGCGGTTGGGGGGAGGGGTAGAAAAACTGTGAAGTGAAAATAAGAAAATCTAGAAAGAGTTGACAAAAGTACAGAGTGAAGATTAAATAAGAGAGAGGGAGAAAAAAGAGACGTGAGCGAGAATGAAAGGGCTTAAAAGGAGAAAGTGTAAGAGACTGGCAAAACAGAAAAAAAGAAACAGAACACCGATGCAAAAAATGAAAGAAAAGCTCGTATTTGTTAGAGAGAGAATGAGATGGTGAAAGAATAAAAAAAAAAGTGATAAGAGATGATATGAAGAAAGTAAAAGAGCTTTTCCCGACGAAAGAAACGCTGCAGAGACGAGTGTGACGGGAATTAGGGGCTGGACAGAGAAGGACTTTGAAGACAAATATCTAATAACAGTATTTCAGTGGCATGTGCACTGAGACGAACTGCGATTCATCAATCACTGCTGCTCTCCTTTCAAGATCATCATTTCAAACAATAAGAAAAAAAGTGACAAAACTCCCATCAGTGAGGCGCAGATCATTTCTGCCCCCTCCCCCATCATCATGTGATTGTCCTTATAATTTGACAGTCACAGTCCACGGCGATGTGTTTTCTTCTCTTCTCCTTCCCCTGTGTTTATGCATCTTTGGTGACAACCGGCCAATTGAGAATGAAATATGGCCCAAACTATCCAATTATGTCAGAAAAAGAGGGAGCGAGCTCGTTGGAGCATGGCTAAAATCTAATCTTACTCTAATCTCTCCCAACCCCTTGGCAGGTAGCAATCGAGGATTCAAATCCTATTCTGGATATCATATTAACCCCCCCTCCACACACACACACACACACACACACACACATCCCACCCAGAGCTGTCAGTTATTATCGAAACCGTAACCGTCAAATCCATCTGTGCTGCGGTAATGACTTGTCAACAGGATGTGTCCTTGCATCAGACAAACGCCTTTGTGAAAGGAAAATGGCAGCGTAGCTGAATTTGATAGCACACTGTGATTTATGTCCTGACCAATTCACAGCACAGATAAAAGAAATATATATGAAGCAATAAGAAGGAAGGTAAATGTGTGAAGAGAGGGGAAAGAAAAGCAATGGAAACAGCTGCAAGAAGAATTGTGAGGTTTATTTTTTTTTCCTTAAGGTGACATGAGATGTGAAGCGTCTCAACTTCCTGCAGGAGCTGAAACTTTTCACGTCGGGAAAAGTTTGAGTCACATTAGATTCAGAAACTCAATCCGGCGAGGTTTGTCCCTCCACTCGCCCTGTATGGACAGTTTTTAGCGCTCTGCGGTCTTTGAACGTCGTGGTGCTGAGACTGAAACTGCGCTGACAGATGGACACACACAGCAGGAGACTGAAATCAATATCGTCCAACCACAAACTGTTGACAAAATGTTGACAACACATCATCACAGTGCTGCGAACAGTCAGAAACTGTTCTGGTCTAGTTCCACTTCTTTTTCTCTGCATGTTGATATCAAGGACAGATTAGTTGTTGTAGTAATAGTAACCCTTTTTACTCTTATACTATATTCTCAAGGAACCATGAAACATCGATCTAGAAGGATGTTTATTAATGTGTGATAAAGGAGCTATTTGAATATTTTGCTGTTGCTACATCTATATCTTTCAGTAACTGCTTTGACTGTTTTTCTGCTTAACACTTTTACTTGATGATGTACAATAAGTGTCATTTATAAGTCCAAACACCAAAAAATTAAAAAGTAAAAACAAAAAATGTGATAATGAAAAACAAATTATTGGAGGTCATAATTTTAATTTGTTCACTACTTTAATTTCAACATGAGATTGCCTCGTAATCATATTAGCATGTCGCTAGCATTTACCTCAAAGCACCACTGTGCCAATAAAGCCTCACAGAGCTTCGAGCATCTAGACCTTCAGTATCATCTCAAAGCCAAGTATCAAGGGTTGCTATGACGATTCTTTGACGGCCGCAGAGGAGATTTGTAATCATTCGAGGAGCAGCCATGACACTGCAAACCCACCTGACCGCTGTGGCCTGAATAGACATCAGAGATTCAGTGGACATTACCTTCAGCTTTCTTTTCTTCTCTTTATCCGTTTCTGTCCTTCCTCTTGTCACTTCCTCCTCTCTCTGTCTCTGCTCCTTTTTCAACTCTCGCCGTCTCCAATCTCCTCTCCCACCTCCCTCGCATCTGCTGTCCTCTCATCTTCTTGTCATCTTCTTCAGCTTCACCTTGCCCTCACCTCCCCTTCACCCACCTCCTCTTTTACTTGCCTCATTTACTTTGATCTTTCTTTTTTTTCCTGTCCCTACTTCACCTCTCCTTCTCACTGCTCTTTCTCATCTTTCTTTTTGCTCTCCTCACATGTTGTCCTCCTGTCCTGTTTCATTTTCATTTTGCTCACTTCTTTCATAATTATCTCTGATGCTAATCTTCACTCTGATCTCTGATTATGCAATATACAAAAACAGGAATTCAGGCCCTGAAAACCGCCACATTCCTGATAAAAAAAATAAAATAAAAGGCATCATTACATCACTACAAAAAGAGATCACTAAAGGTGGACTGAGCACCTCTGAGCATTATCACGACAAGAAAGAAAAAGCGAGAAAGAACCACCGAGCACACAATGAACGGGTTGCAAATTAAGATACCATCTCTGCGCCCTTTCTTTTCATCCTCTTCCTCCCCTTTCCTTTCTGTCCCCTCTAATGTCACAGTCACTCTTCTCTTTTTCCTCCACTCTACCCTTGTCATCCTCCACACCTTCATCTTACACCTATCTCAGTAATTGAGAGGATGGTCTGTTCCCCAGCAGAAATGTCCAGGGCGTCCGCTGGGACGTTCACAAAGCCCCGCGAAGCAATCAGCTTCACTCGTATCGGCCGAGATTGCCATTTAACCTATGATTTGCTGCGTGGCACGACGGGAGCCCATTTCAACTCTCCATAGCTTATATATTTATAATGCCAAACTGTTCTGACCACTGTGTTCACACGGTGCGAAAAATGGTGGCAAATGATTTAAAGGAGCCGTCCAAGGACAAAGGAGTCACATGCAGAGGAAAGGGAAAGTACGAAAGCTGCCCACGCGCTCCAGACAGCAAGTTTACTATTTCTGTCGTGTCAAAAACCTCCAATCATTTCCGTTATTATCTGAAGGCGGCCGATATGAGGAGGAAGCGTGAAAAGTTATTAACCTTTGATCCCAGTTGTAGATATGAAGCGCTGCCAACAAAAGAGAAAGGATAAGAGGATGTACAACAGTGGAATAGAAAACAAGAAAGAGAACAAGATGGAACTTTATTGATCGCTATGGGGAAATGAGGTTGTGGCGGCCATAAAAGTAATAGGTGACAACGGACGAAACAAAAATAGACGGTGGAATATGATAATAAAACAGGCAGACATAAAGTGGAATTACTTAAATATATTACAACAACAGTAATGAGTAAGATTACTTCATCCCATGCATTCTTCACTTTTAAAATTCGGTGACAGTTTCTTTGTTAAAGCTAGATTTTCATGAAATATGAAAAACTGTTTATATTAGAATAAGATAGAAATAAAAGAAAAACAAATATTGAAAAAATGAGACAAAATTGGAAGGGAAAGGAAAGGAAATGAGGAAAGATGAGAGGAAATGAAAGTAACATAACCACGGAGAGAAATATTTCATTGCTTGACTCCCTGAGGAGAAGTGAGGATGAAAGAGGTGGGAGGCCTTAAGGAGGACTGATGCAGATGTGAGTTGTTTTATTTCCCATCCACAAACACTGGAAACCTCTGAGTTCTTGTCTATATTGGAGAAAATTCTTCCCCTTTGTCCCCACCCATGTTATTTCTTTGTAGGGGTGAAGAACCTAGAGCCACCAAATTTGATCACAGGACAAATATCAGTTGTAATTGTATCCTGTCATTTTCTTCAGAACCCTTTGACCTACAACCATCAAATTTTGGTCCTGTTGTTCTATGAGTCCTCTCAAAGTTTCAAGGTGTTATTCCACTCCTTAGGGATTGTGGGTGCTTGAAGGTCACTCTTACCAGCCCTCAGTCAAATACATTTCATTGTGTTGAACCGACTTAATTTCCTTCTTTTGGCGTACTTGAAGTGGATCTAGAAACACCAACTCCGGTCCTGAGGAAACCGTTTTTTTAGCCAACAAATTTTACAGGTTCCTATCCCTCTTCGAAGGGTCAAAGCATATCTGACAGATGAACCATAGTTACGTTCGATTGTTAGGCAACCTTTAGTGGTAGTGTAAGACAGCATCAGTCTATTCAGCAAATGCCCCAAAAGGACATATGTTTATGTTCAAGTGACAAAGCTCTCTAATGGTCGTGATAATCATGTCGGGATGTGTCTGGGCCAAGTCACAGAAAGAGTTCAAGGCACTACAATCACTAAATCTGACATATTTATCATTTCAATGTGCATCCAAGAAAAGTTGAATTGAGGCCAACTGGACTTGGTTATAGATACTTGAAGACCTTTCACCTCTCCACCTCCAAGATGCTCCTTCAGAAGAAGCCGTAAAGTATCTACAACCAATGATAAAGCCTCTTGGATGAGAGGTGAAACACCTTAAAATATCTACTACCAATGAAGAAGCCTCTTGGATGAGAGGTGAAACACCTTCAAGTATCTACTACCAATGAAGAAGAAATGATTTCCAGTATCTACAGTTAAGTCCAGTTGCTCATGATTCAACTTTTCTTGGATAACCATGACAGACATTTCAATGTTACACTTCCATCCCAGTATAAAGACCTGGTGACATGAGAAAGTGACACTGCCACTAAAGTTGATGAGGATGTACAGGAGGTCAAGGCAATGCAGAAAATTGGATTATTGGATGCTTTAAGATGTACGAGCAGTCGAGAGGTTGTTGTTCTCTGGCCATCAAATTCAGAGTCAGTCTGAAGACTTTCAGTATTCCCCCCACAACGTCCACAGGATCAATTTTTACTCCCTTGTTTTGCAAAGTGTAAGATTAAAGTCTCATCTGTGCTCACTTAATGTCCAGATACAAGAGTTTTAAATTGCACTGGCTCTAATCTGCTTTTATTTGCCCTCTGGGGGCATCAGTTAGCAAGAATACTAATAGATAGTGTCAGCACTGTTGATGGAGGTTGAAACACAGAAACTAAAACTGGCTCATGCAGTTAATAATTGGTCTGATGTGTTTAGAGGGAAAGATGCTTGAAAATCTGACTGTTGCAAATCAATCCAGTTTAATTGTGCACTTGTTTTAAATTGTCTTATAAAGACTGAACACAGCGTTGAAAATCAAACAACCACAATGACGAGGCTTTAGATAGCTTAATATATATTTAATTTATCAGTGTATTACAAACACGGTAATTAATACATGTTGAGGCTTAACCCTCTGTGAGCAAAGAGCAAAGGTTTAATGCGTAAGAGATTAAAGTTTTAATTTGGAAATTTGCTCTCTCTCGTAATCAGTGGACGCTTTTTGTCTCTGTCTGCCATTTCCTCCCTCCTGTCCTTTATACTGCTCAAGCAGCTTATCCTTAACAACAACCTATAATGTTGTTCAAACTGATTCGCTGTCAATCCAACTCTCACCGGGCCCTTTGAAAGAAAAGCTGTAGGGATCGGCCACTGAAGGTTCACAACAAACTTTACTGTATAGGGGGTTTAAAACTCAAATGACCTGGGTGCCAGTAGTCAGGTAGTTTTCTCCCAGGAGCGCTGTTAAAACACTGAGATTTTTTAAAACTATAAACACTCTGACAGTGTCCAGCTGGTGTCTCCCTCCCCCCTGAGTGATGCCACTTGAGACTGTTATCCTTGAGAACTGCAGCTTCCTTCATGAAGCCTGTCTCGGCTCCAACTCAACATTTTGTGGTCAGCTGCACTAAATTTACTCTAAGTGCTGTTTGATCAGAGCTAAAGTGTTGATTTAAAATGAGAAATTATTACGTCGTATCGTATCATTATCCAAGAGACTCTTGTGTTTCTGTGTGTGAGGAAGAAAATTGTGGAATGGGGAATTTATAGCAAGGGGCATCTGTGTCCGTCCTTTAACTTTTCAACAACAAGGGACATCTTAACCTGTTATTGTAGGTAATCCATCTATGGCAAACACACAAAAAAAAAACCCGCACAGAGATGCCTCCGCTGTTTAATTTGTGTATCAACTTTCTAGCTTCAGATAAGAGATCAGTAGATAGGGCATTCATACACGTACATCGACCCAGAACACAAGAGCTGATGATATCTGTGCATATAAACAGGACCTTTAATAGCTGCTGCTCATTCAGAACAAAAGCTCACAGTCCTCCAGCTGAATACAGTGTGTGTGTGATATCAATGAAAACCCTGCGGAGAAAATATCACGTATTTTATGCACAACCGCCGTGGTGACAGGAAGACAGGAAGTCTACAGAGACCTCCTCCGCAAGTCTGGATCCAGTGAAGCATTCTGACACCTTTGCTGCTTCCTGTTAAGATCGGCTTGTGGCTCTGAGTGGTTTTGTCAAGATGTGAAGAGGAGTGGGCTGATTTTTAATCCTCACACTGAAATTTGTAAGCAGCCTCAGCACACAGGTGGGCCGCAGTGTTCAAGTGTCAGATCCACTCAGTTTACACTCCAGTCCTGGTGGTGGCCCTTGAAATGTGGGTGTGCTTCCATCTTTGTGAGCACCAATTTGGGTTTTAAATGCTGAGATTGGGTTGGAGGCACTTTGTCTGCCCTGTTAATTATCATCCAATAAAAGAACTGCGAAATATATTTATCAGGTATTTCTGTTGAGGTGATCAGCAATCATGGGTGTACCGGAAACCAACCTGTTGACGGAAACTTTACAGAACTGTGTCTGTTACCGTACTTAAAAAGTGTTCATACTGTTACTGGTGAAAGTGATAAATATCTCCGCTGTGGTTTATACGCTGTCAAGATGACCGATTTCTAAAACATGCTAGTAAACAGAAAGCTTCAGACTCGTGACTTTAATTTGACGATCTTGTTAGATTTTAATTAGACTGTCTGACATAAATCAAATCAAAATAAAAAACGTTTTTCTACTGAGGATCATTATAAAGAAATGGGTGGGCGGGTGTATTCACAGCTTAAACTTCTATCTTATATTGTTTCCTCTCTTTTGTTTTTAACAATCTGCCCTCTCACTCATCCAAACATCGATCACTAACAGAGCTGCTCCGCCTGTGTCTGTTCCCAGGCTGGAGTCTCCCACTCGCTCCCTGCTGATGGAGGCTCCTAAAGGCATCCAGATCCTGGCCGAGGCCGGAGACATCCAGGCCATCTGCAGGAACGAGCTGCGACTGGAGTCCAAAGACGGAGAGGTGCGTGAGCCAACAGCACAAATCCACATACTGTTAATTCTGGTTTCTGGTCCAACTTGGGTCTTAATAATAACATTGTGCTGCCTGAAAACTGCTGAATTCTGGCAAAACTAAGAAAGTTGTCATATGGGTGAAGAGACATGAACAGTCCGATCAATCAGACAGATGACAAACCAGATGGTGGGCAAATGTATGTGAAAGAGAAAATAAATAAAAGTGCTAAAATTATTAACAAAGGCATCACAGTTTACCGCCTGCATCCTGCTTCCGATCTGAGCTGCCTTACTGCTATATACACAATTGTGCGTGCACAGTTTTGCTGTGTAATGTGGGATTTTGAGAGCGCTCTCCTTCATCTAAAGTTGATGAGATAATCTGGAAAAACTGTTGGTTCGACTGTTTTTCTTGCCACGTTGGACCTCACTGTTCCCAGATCTCAGTAATTAAAATTCACAATTCAAAATTCATATCACAACAGAAATAAAAATAAAATCCAGCACTAATAAACTGCAAAAACTGACACGTCAAAAAATGTAACTGCCCTTTAATTAGCAAGGATATAAAAATATAAAAAAATAATGCAAAAGATTGAAGAACCATTCATCAACTATATTCATTTTGAACTCTCAATCATCAAGAAATAGATTTGATGTTTAACAAATTGGCTTATCTTATTTTGAAATAAAGTTTGACATTTCAAAATAAGACAATTGGAGTGCACTTAAGAAGCGCTCTTTAGTCTCAAGGGCTTTAAAACTGAAGCCACATTCACCCATTCATTCATACAGCGTTTTCTACAGGAGCCGGGAATCGAACCACCGTCCTTCCGATCATTGGACGACGCGCTCCGCCTCCTGATGTGTTATAGCAGGAAAAGCACATTGTGTCTTACTCCGACAGGTCGAACTGTGTGCTGTCTCATCACTTACTTACATAGCAGTAACATTTTGAAGGAAGGATGTAATCATCTTTTTAAATGATAGCTAATTAACACCACCAGTCTTAGAGCTTAAATACAGTCTACATTGTGTTTCAATCAAACCCTTCATTAAGTTGTTTATTTGAGTGGTGACGAGCTAAAACATCCTGTTTCATTCAAGAAAAACAAACGAGCTTCGGAAATTATTTCCTGTGTTAAATTCAGTCCTGTTCCTTCAGACGAGCTTCCTGCCCGAAGATGAAAACCTCCCACTCTGAAATGAACTTTTCTTGTCTTCGGGCCATAATGGCTGATGGGGGCGCCTCCATCTTAATTCAGTGTTCGTCCTGTCCAGACTTATTTTTAGCAAACAACAATCCAGACAATAGTTAGCTCCCTCAGCCAACACGGACAAGCATTTTGCTATTGGCTGGTGGCAATTTCCCACATACTGGCCGTCCACCAGAATCTGTTATAGCCTCTCAAAGGTTGATTGTTTTTCCTCTTTCACATGCTTTCTATAACAACTCTGCCATCCATCTTTTCCTTCCTCCCAGTTTCCCGTCCTTTCCTTTCTCCATCCTCCTCCTTCCTCTGACCTCTTTCTGTCTTCAACTTTGCTTATTTACCATCTTTTTTTTCTCTTTTTTTCCCCATTTGCTCATCCACTCCTCATCCTCACGCTGCCTCTTTTTCCATCTTTCATCCCTTCCTCCCTGCTCCTAAATTCCTCCAACCATCCCCTGATTCGTTACACACATCAGTCCTCGCATTCATCACGGTCGGCTGCGCTGATAAAAGGATTTCCCTCCTTAGGTTGCACCAGTCGTGTCATGTCAGATCTGTTAAAATCAACGGAGGATTAGGGAGAAGAAAGTGTTTAAAAGTTTCCCACAAAAACAGTTTCATACATTAAGACAGGCTGCTGATATGAGATGGGTGACGAGAGAGAGAGAGAGGGAGAGAGAGAGAGAGAGGCTGTTTCAGGAAGGTGCCCTTGGATTCAGTTTAGTCCAATTAAAAGTAACCACAGTAGTGGTCTGAAGCCACGCCTGCATCACATCCTCTTGCAGTTTTCACGGGTGTGTGGTCGAAAATGAGGCTGTTGAACTCACGATGGTCAATTCATATAATTAGAATCACGGTCTCACACTCCATTAGTGTTGCAAATGTCCATTTGTCAAACCTCTGTCTTACACACACACACACACACACACACTCTGCACTGCCACTGCAATTACAGAAAGGTTTTGGTCATTAGACGCCAACAAACCACACAAGGCCGATACAGAAATAGACTCATACACACTAGACGGTGAAACAGTGTGGATTCCTGAAGCCGCTCAGTCACGTAACTTCACCCGCTCTAACAATCTAACAACAGCAGGAAAGTGAATTTTAAGAGAGAACAATGCACCGAGCGAAGGCTGTGTTTGTGTCACGCTCGGCTGCACAGATAAACGGATTTCCCTCCTTAGGTTGCACCACTTCAATGCAAACAAAAAAAAAAGATACTAGCAATTATATTAGAGGGGAGCCCAAACACACTGGGTGTGTAAAATCTTGCTGGTTTGCCAAAGAAGGAAGCTTTTAGGTTACTTTATGGACAGCTGCCACCTGACTTGTTGCACACTGAACGGTCGCTGACGAAGGTGAAACTGATGAACTTTATGGATGGTCCTCCCATGATCGCCAAAGCTTCAGCCCTTCTGACCAGCCGGTACCTGTCTGCTTCAGGAGAGCCCCGAGCCCAGCCAGGCCGAAAACGACCTCCTTCGTCAGCTTGACAGCTTCCCTCACCACCAGCGGGTTCACGGGTTGCTACCACCACAGGTACAGATGACCCTCCAACCACAGCTGCTGACAGCCACGTCCACATGGAGGCTTCTCAGATCCCATGTCCCCAACCTTCCCCTGACGGACAGGGGCCCTCAGCCAGACGTTCCCAGTTCACCATCACTACACATTTAGGTTTACTGGGCCGCCTCCCTCGCCATCTGATCGCCAGGGATCAGCACACCCAGGTCCCTGACCACGCCTGCCGCCCGGCTTACGATGCACCTCAACCTGATTGCCTACCCCAGCGAGTGGTGAACCCACAGTGTGGTGGCTCCATGTAATTTCGTTGGGCTTTGCCTTTCCCTCAGGTAAGCTCCCCTCCCTGGCCTGGCTCCAGAAAGGTGTCCAGATTTCCCTAATCTGGGCAAGGTGACACAGTCCTGAAGTTTGCCTTTCATCTGATTTTTAGTTCCCCTGGGACCAATTAGAGAGACCCTACCACGGGGCGTACACAGCTCCCAGGATCACTGAGACACACAAACCCCTCTGCCACGTGAAGCTGGCGAGTCCCAGAGGAGTATTTGCATCACCACCTACGTAAAAACTGAAATCAATGAGTTTTACCTTTACCTGCCAAAGGCATGTGTACTTTTGCCCTTCACACTCACACACTCGCTCTCTCCGCTCTCCACACACGGAGATCATCCGCCCACACGCTCTCTTACACACAGGTCCTCTCAGTGTTTCACATGGTCCACCCCTCGTGGTGAAAGATTTGTTCAACAGCAGCTGTCTGAGGAACTCAGCTGAGACTCTGCTTTAAAAGTGTTCCAGGTCATTTGATGGCGATGCCTCCCCAAGGCGCCCAGTAATGGCTCCTTTACCTTTTTTATAGCTGGAGAGCTCCTCCTCCCCTCGGCCAATGAAACACCAGCTCCGTATGAGCCCCGGGAGGCCGGGAGGGAGGAGTGGAGGGGAGGGCAGAGAGATGGGATTCATGCAGCAGTGGTTTGTGTCTGTGCACAGGTAGAAAGTCAGTTTGTTCCAATCAGTGTGAGGTTGAGGGGAGTGAAATCAGTGGGTGAGTGGCTGTGTGTGGGTGTCTTTTTCTCAGGGTGGCTGAAGGAATCGCCTGGAGTTTTACTTTCTTTTTATTTCTCAGGAGTCGAGAGGAAAGACCTGGGAACCAGCAGAGAGTGAACTATTTTCTGCTTAGCTGGACAGGGTTTTTCTTTGTTGTCTGTCATTCTGTTTTTCTGTCTGTCAGCAGAGTATCTCAAAACATCGTAAATTAATTTCTAAGGATCTTTGGGGTCAAACAAAGCACCTGGCTGAAAGGCGTACAATTTCTCACCACATTAAGGTGACACAATCGTAACTTGTGTGAGATTAACTGTTAATTCATACTGATATCAATAACAGGAAAACTGCCTTGAAGATTTTGAATTACAATTTGAATATAGGTGTATTTCATATGTAATCTCTTTTACAGTCATGATCGTGAATGTTTGTTTGACGCTTGGACGTGGTAGTGTGTAACTGTTACATACGACTTAACAAGAACTTGACTTTCTCCATTCAGTAAAAGTCATCTGAACATAGTTACAGTGATGATCTAGACTCTGGAGAGCCCCTGGCAAAGAAGCCCATCGAAGAAACCAATAGATGACATCAACGCAAACCTTTCTTACATCCGGACCAATTTGCCGTTGGTACTACAGATCTCGCTTTATATGCAAGTGACAATGTGCAGCAGTTTGGAGCCACAGGTGCCATTTCTGTGAGTCCGATTTTGTGAGAGTCTAAGTCTTGGAAAAAGAAATAAAAGCGAAGTTTAGAAAAGCAGGTGAAGAGATTTGATTTGAGAGCAATTACAGCGAAGAGACGACAAGAGGAAAGGAAGGAAAAGATGTTTTTTATCCTATAACGAGTGATTCCTCTGCTCTGAATGAAAAGTGAGAATCATGAATATATGGAGGTCGAATACACCGTGCGGTACGAGGACAGGTAGAGGCAGGACGCTCAGAAGTTTGTTGAGGAGTGACTCGGGTGATTTTAGGGAGATTAAAGACGAGTTAAGCTGCAGCTGGTTCTCTGCCAGATGTTTCACATCCAGACTATGGACAGAAGAGTCCCGTCCAGCTGGTCTCAGTCCAAACATCTTAATGCAGATCAACTATAAACTCTACTTAACTTAGAAGTGTCCTTTAAACAGTCTTAGCACAGAGTTATGAAAGCCTGAACCTTCACAGTGCAGTCTCAAGTATCCAGCTTACTGTTCAGGAACTCATTAGCCGAGTTAGCTTAGTGCACATTAAACTGCAGTGTCTTGTTTTCTATGTTAAAGGAGCTATTTATAAGTTTTGCTATTGCTACATGGCTAACTTTAGCATTAGCAGCTGTTTACTTACCAGTTCTAGAAGAAACGTTCAACATCAAACCTCCTTCCTTTACTCACCAGCAGCTGTTTCCAGTTTTAACTCCTGTCTCTATCATGTCTTCTGCTGAAGTTAGCACGCTAACCAGCTAGCCCCGGCCCAGATAGCGACTCGCTGTAGCCTCCAGTCTGCCCTGAAGACGTGGCGCTGCTCAGAGGACGTGTTATAACCTGTACAGATATGTGTATGCACCTGCTGCTTGTACGTTGAGGGTCTTTGTTTAACAACTCAGACTCAGACTGATGTCAAAACAAGAAACTCCACATCTCTGTTATTTCCCTCCAGTTTCTCTCTTTCCTCTCGTCTCTGCATATTCATGGAGCAGAGTTGTAGCTTCAGGATAAGCACAAACTTTTCCAACTTGCACAATCGTGTCTTCCTCAATTTCTTAGAGCAACTTCGCACCCACTCATGTCTCCACTCATTTCGTATGTAAGATGTACAGACACTCCAAGAAAGCAAGAAAAAATGTTTACAAAAACACTAAATCATCCTCAAACTAGAATCCCAGATTTCCAAAACTTTCTGTTCTTCATCATTCGTTTCTTCCTACTGTCTATGTCTGCCCGTTTTTTTCCACTCTCACCGGTTTTCTCTCCCTCCGCCCCAGATCTCTCTGGACGCTCGGAGGATTCGCCTGATGCGGCTGCCGGAGGGGAAGGCCTCCACCAGCTCCTCGTCCTCCGGGACCAGGCAGACTGTCTACGAGGTTTGCGTTTGCCCCAACGGGAGGCTTTTCCTGTCCCAGGCCGGCACCGGATCCACCTGCCAGATCAGCAACAATGTCTGCCTCTAGGACTGATGCATACAAACACGAATCAACACAGAGATACCCCGAAGGAAAGACAGGCAAAAAAAAACAAAAAATAACAGACAGATGTACACACATCGCCTGCCTCTAGGACTGATTCAGAGCAAACACAGACACATACAAAGACTGCCAGAGCTGATGGATAAACAGTCACAGATACTGTACCTATAGAGATACACCGACGCACACATTTCACGATCACAGACAACACTCTGACTGATATTTAGGCTCAACCGATATGTTTTAAAGGACCAGTACGGAAACATTTTGAACCGAAGCTGACGACAGCTGATATTTTGTGCCAATATTTCAATGCTAAACATATTTTCTCCCTTAATTTTATATGAGGAGAAGCCTTTGAAAACAGCATTTAGAGCATCACGGGACACGAAAACTCTCCCGAGTCTCCTACACATCTAAGCTCTTTATACACACAGTACACTAGAACATATTAGGCTTTTAAATTGAAATACGTGAATGAAAGAAAACAAATGTGTTGCATTTTAACACCTTTTTAATACAACTGAATACATGACGCTGAATGGAAACACTAATATTCAATAACAGGAGAGTATTGGTGATATATCGGTCTGACCCTAACAGTCATACAAATGCACACACTGGCTTACAGACATGCATACACACAGTATAGCTATTTTAACATGTGAACATGGTGTGCACACACACACACACACACGCGCACACACTCACATACTTTTTTGCTCCTGGTAGAAACTGAAAGGAAAATCTCCAGAGATTTTACTAGAAGAGACACTGATCTGTTCCCTTTCTCCCTCAAGAGCATTTCAGTACCAGAATCACTAGGGTGATCACCCATGGCAACCACGGCCCTCCCCAACCCACTCCTCCTCCTCCCTTCTGTTCTTCTTCTCCTTTTTCCTCACCTTCTCTTCTCCCTCCTCCAACGCTTAACCACAGCTGAGATAATTCAAGGATTTTTACTCTCCCTGTTTTCTGTTTTAAAGCCCAGTAGGCAAACTACATGCACCTAATGACTGCTGCTCCCAATGTGAATCCGATCAGGATGCTATAATAAGCATAAGAACTTGGATACTGTCTAAGTCATTGCATTTCAGTGGAAAACACACACGAGATCCAGATGTGCTACTGTATATGTGGGTTTGCATTAAGTGCCGTTAGTATGCCTATGTGACAGTGTTTGGTTTGTTTTTCGATGCTAATGTGGGAAAATTTCCAAGTAAAGGTTTCAGTTATTAGGCTAAAATATGATGATGCCATGGTCACATCATATCGCATTTACCCCAACCCTGATTATTCAAATTAGCCGCCCCCCCAGTGCTATAGTGACAGTTTGTTGGTGGGTATTATTTGATTTCACAGTGACAACAAATGACCTCACCGTGTTGGATGTGGACGTCCAAACATGTTAATCAATTGATCAATCTGTCGGTGAAGTCCCACTGTCAGAGAACTGTGGCCCATGTCAAACCTCGCAGGCTAACGGTTAGCTTTCTCGCTAACAGACTTTGTTTAGTGGGTCTTCACTCCTGTGCTTATTGTGATATGACATGAACATGGCACCAGTGCCTCAACACACTGGAACTGTTTAGGGAAAAGATATCTGATGTGAACCGATGACTTTAAATTCAGTGGGTAGTTGATTTAATGTTCTGTTTTGCCTGCATAAATGTTTCCTCCTGGCAAAACAGCATCACCTTCCTCCGTCCTGACAATGAAGAAAACTGGAAAAAAAACAAAAAAAAAACCCTTGAAGAAACAGAACTAAATGTCCCATGTGAGCTGCTCCAACCTCGGTGGTGGTCACCCTACTTGTTTCTTGCACTGGGACATTTTTAAAGAAAAAAAACAAAAAACAAAAAAAGGACAAACAAACTATATTGCGAGCCACTCTGTTGAAAGAGGGGAACTGTGCCTGTGCCTTATGTCGATGCACTTGTGGCAAGAAGAAGCACATCACACAGACTTTCTTTGGCATCTGCGAGTAACATGGTCTCTCTGGTTTCAGTTCAGTTTCATCCTACTCACAAAACCTCTCCCTCTGTGCGAATGCAAAGACCTTCAGCCGCATCCGACTGTAGCTCGTCCTGCTGTCCACGCCTGATACTGCAAAAGGATGTGTCATTTTTCTTTTTTCATTTTTGGGACGACCCACTGGTCACTTTGCTTTTTCAAATGTTTAAATCCTGTGGAGTTCGTGAGGCAGATTTACGGCACTGATGGGGTCTGATAGCCACTGCTTAATGAAAGCCATGTCTGCTTTAGTTCTCTGGTTCTGTTTAAGCAGCTCAAATCACTTGGTTAAAAGTCCTGTTTATTTTACACTTCCTGTGTTTTATTTTGAAGTGTTGATCCATAAGAAGATATATTTGATATCTCAGTGTAGTTTTACATCTCCTCTCTCAGGCTTCTCTCTGGAGCTCTAGTCACACTAGAGGCTTGCTTTGTTGTTACATCACAAAGTTACAGGAAGTCCTGACGGCTGGTTTTAAGGCTCAGTTTCTGAATACAGGCTGTGTGCATTTCTTAATATAGAACCCAGACCTGATCTATAATCAAACTACACATGGACGTCTCATTTCATACTATATGGGACCTTTAAGGGTCTTTCTAAAAAGTGACTCGATTTAGCATATTTTCAACATTTGCTTGATAATCTGGGAAAATTCAACGAAGATCTTGCGCAACAACACCCACAAGAAGCTGGACGCTTTTTACCAAGTGGTTTGCGATGCTGAACACACTCGTAGGCATTTATTAATATCCTGTGTTGTTGTTTTAAAGTGTCACATCCTTTCCAAGAGTCGGGTGCACCAACCGTCTCTCTGTCTCTCAGCCTCTCTGTCGCTGTATATTAAAGGACTTTCAGAAATATTTCACAACAAATTGAACCTATCTGATGTATTTGTTTTTATTTGAATACATGTACCCAAGAGGAAATACATCTTTTTATACGGTTGTTTATGTAAATATTGTACACATGGCCGCGTCAGCGAGCATCGAACAGTACACGCCGACGAAAGAGAAACACTGCTCTTTGGCGAAAAGGAAATCCGTTTTTTTTTTTATAATGTACATCAGTATGTGTTTTTATACTTAAAAAAAGATAATGTTAAAGGATATTCATTGAGTTAGCATGTACAGCAATGTATACAATGTTCACCTGAGGAGAACAAGCTGGGTTTGTTTTTAATGCCTTCTCCTTCCTGTGCGCCTTCGTCCCGCCGAGCTCAGATGCTTCACACAAACACAAACCTGCTTTCTTTTTTGTTTTGTTTCGTTGTTGTTGTTGTTGTTGTTGTGTCGGGCCCGAGGTCTTTGCATTCTCTCCAGTGTGCTGTGTGTGTAAATTTGTGCTACTATGAGTGAGCTTTTGTTTTGTTCCTCTGCTCCACAGAACGTGTTGAACGATTCTCAGAGAAGCAAAACACACAAACCAAAAGTTTAAAAAATTAAATAAAAGAAAAATTTTCCAAGAAGGAGTTGATACACAGGGTTGAGGAGAAATACGCCGCAATTATCAATATAATACAGAAAGTGGCAACAAAAATACACTAAAATTACTGAAAAACATAATTAGCAATTATCAGATCGTAGACAATATTATCAATCAGGCTAAAATATTTTCATGCTTGATTCTATAAGTAACTACTGTAATTTATTCACACTATCATGCAAATTCATTCATCGTGTCTGTCGATGATGACTCAGTGTGCTGCCAATCAATCAATTATATTGGCCTGATCACATTCTGTGAGCGGTTCTTCCAACCCTGTGTGTTCCCGCTCTCTACTTCCCCTTCCTGGCGACACACCGGGGGCGGGGTGTCAACGTCCATCCTGAATACTCACACTTTTCCTTCATCCTTCAGTCTGAAACTGCCGTTCATGGAGTAGTTTTCAAAGATGCCAAAATAAAAAGGCGTTGTTCAAGTTGATTGCAGTAGTTATTGGATCCTCCCTGATGAGATAAAACAACCGCACTGATCGAAGAAAAACTTTGTCTTGAAATCTTTTGTCTTCAGAGTCGAGCTCGGCTCTTTTTCTTAGCTGAATGAAATGAATGAAAATGTGGCGATTCATCATTTTAAAGGAACTATTTGAAAGTTTTGCTATTGCTACATAGCTAACATTAGCATTAACAGCTGCTTACTTACTAGTTTAGAAGAAATGTTGCAAGTTCAGCATCAAATTTCCTTCTTTTACTGGCCCAGAGCCACCCTCTTGTTTTACTTCTATTTCTAGCACTTATTTTTTTTGTCCTGAAGTTAGCATGCTAATTAGCTAGCCCCAGCCCCGGCTGGTCATCCTGTCACTTTCAAACACAGCGTCACTGTAGCGTCCACGCCGCTCAAAGAATGTATTATAACCTCTTGTCTTGTGATTGTAACAATGGCTGAAGCTCTTGGCAAAACTGGTAAGTAAACAGAATGCTAACGTTAGCTATTTAGCAATCACAAAACCCCAAAACAGAGCGAGGATGAGTAGGACATGCTAACATACTTACCAGTCTTGCCAAGAGCTTCAGCATTTGTTTTGTTAGACGCTACAGTGACTCGGTGTTGGAAAGTGACAAGATGGTCCAACCGGGCTGGGGCTAGCTGGTTAGTATGCTAACTTCAGTACAACAACAAAAAAAAGAAGTGATAGAAATAGAAGTAAAACAAGACAGTGGCTTAGACAGCTTTTGACGAGTGAAGGAATGAAGTTTTGACGCTGACCTCACAACATTTCATTTAGACTGGTAAGTAAACAGCTGCTAATGCTAATGTTAGCTATGTAGCAATTACAAAACTTACTAATAGCTCCTTTTAACTTATCAGCTTCATCACGAAACCACAAAACAGAAGAGTGAGGATGAGTAGGATGTGCTAATTGATCAGCAGACTGATGGTTTGAATCACAGTCATCATTTTTAATTACATTTTCCCTCTCGTTTCTGTCTTGTTCCCTGCTCTTGTATAATGCTACAAGACTGTAACAAGCAACTCAACGTCAGTTTAAATATAACTTTCGGAGTTTCAGAAGCTGGTTTCAGGCAGTGTGAGAAAAACACTACTTTGATGCCAAGCACTAAGTTTTATATTAAAGAAACAGAAAGTCATCTCCTCCCTCCGACCGAGCATCGCTGGACTAAATTCTTTTTTATCTGCTTTGCAAACATGTCTGCTGAACGTTGGGGCGTCCAGGGGCAGAGGGAGGGCAGCCGAGGTTACAGAACCATACCAGTCAGTTTTATTTCATGTCAATATACGACCCAGGAGGTTCACAACTTTATTTATGCATTTATTTTTTATTTACAAGAGAAAACTACCCCTTGCTGTATATTTTATAGGCTGATTCCAGTAGTTTTAAAGCTCTATAAATTCAAATCTGACCACAACAAAAAGAATTTCATTTTACTCCTGACAGTGTGGAGAAGATGGATGCATCCAGATATTAACATTATTATAATTAAACAGTTAAATAAATAAATCAAAATAATTTAAATTTCTTGGTCAAAAAGATAAAACAAGGGAGAAGCACATGTAAAAAGTGAATCAAACCCATTAAGTGAAAATATAACTTGAACATGAGATGAGATTTTCTTCTTTGAAGAACAAATAATGTTCCTTTAAAGGAAAAATAAAATACTTTGGAAATTGTGAAGAAATATGACCCCATACTGTAAAACGATATTTCTTGGTCAGTTTGGTTGTTTGGGGAATTTTTTATCATCATCATCAGTTTGTAAGTTCGACAGTTTTTGATTTATAGTTTCATTTAAGAGATTAAAAAAAAACCCTTTTAAACTGGAACGTTACAACACAGACGCTGGATCTTAATCTACGCAGAACGTCAGCATTTCACCGACATCTTCATCATCGTCATGACACTGTCGTTCTGATGGCTCATGAGTCATCGTGTGTTTGGATGTTTGGATCTGAGTGTGGAAGCGGCAGATGAAACCCACTGAAGGGAAAAAGCCCTGGAGCTTTTTGTGAGGCTTTAATGAGGCTTTTTATTCCAGAGGAAACACTCCGGACTGTCTGCTTGTGTTTTTTAAGAATCAAAAATGCATACAGTTGTTTTAGTTCACACCTTTTTTTGTTTTTTGTTTTTTTGCTGTCCAGTGCAAAGTGGAAATCTTGTCCCCAAGATGCCAGGACCTGCAGCAGCTGCTCCACTGACCCTCCTGTCGCTAAAAGTCGAGCGTTTCATCCATTAAAACAGATGAAGGAGCATGTTAACTGGCCACAGTCACTCAGCGTTAACTTAAATTTCCTTCGGCCTATTTTAATTTGACCCCTTTGCCCCGACCCGGACTCTGAGCAACCCGCCTCCTCTCTTGTTTTGTCGTGCTATCAGCGGCGTGAACTGGCACCACCCCAGATTAAACTCGCTTTGTCTTCGGTTTATGATGGCGAGGCCGGGCTGCGGAGAGACGGAGAAAGAGTGGGTGTGTTTGATGTGTGTTTCTGAGCAGCTGGAGGCCTGGAAAACAGGTTTCGGCGAGTTGGCTCATTAGCCGATCTTCCCTGAGCGGCGGCGGCGGCGGCTAACCTCGAGCTACAGATACACAGCAGAAAAATATTCATGTTAGCGAGTCATTAGAGCTTTTGTCCTGCTTGAATTTTCAGACATTTTAAAACAACTGATTTTATCTACATCAGAATGGAGCTGCCAACAAATTCAATTTCTAAAAAAAAACTTTATTATAACAATAACTATCAAAGGTTTAGCTGCTTTTCCATCTATCACACATCTGATTCGCCAACTTGACCCTCAATTATCCCTCGTTTTTCTCAGTCAGCGGCTCCTCCTTCGCCACCGCCGGCGGCGAAGTGACGATGTTTCAAGGTCGAGTTAGGATTTCACAGGACTCTGTGCTGTTTCACTCAGCAGCACTTCTTTTTAAGAAAAGAGCTCCTTCTTCTTCTTCTTCTTCTTTTTCTTCTTCTTCTTCTTCTGCGTCTTCATACAAAGGGCCTCTCAGTCAGAGATGACTTTTCTCTTGGATTATTGGAATAAGGAGCTCCATAAAGCCGAGAGTGAGTTATTGACTTCTCTCTGCCTCATGCCTCAGTTGAGAGGACAGTAAGTAAAAGGCTTTTTCTTTTTTTTTTGAAGATTGTCACCTAAAGGGCTGCATGAAGAGGACTGAAGTTTTTGTGATGCAAAACAGCTTCACTTGAACTATGAGAATGGAAAATGTTAAACAAACATTTACTGGATTGCGGCTCATTGTTGGATCTGTGAGAGGAGGTTGACCTGTGATCGAATATCAAACGCACCTGTGCTGATTGAAGCTGGTGTAAATATCGAACCCGCTGTATAAATCAGAGTTTTACAGTGGAGTTTGTGCTTGAATCTGCTGTTGCATGTTTTCTTGCTTAAAGAGGAAAAAGGGCTTTTCTCTTTTTTTTCTTTGTCTGATTTTATGTGTTACAGGCAACAGTTTAGTTGGTTTTGGCTCAGAGGAGAAACAGAGAAGTCGCTGCACTAAAGTCTGATTCTACACTAAAAGTAGGGATGTCACGAGAACCGATGCTTTGGTACCAAGTCGGTACCGAGCAGGAAACCTCCAACATGGAACTGCAGTTCCTCTAATGACCACATGAGGCTGTCAATCCCCATAGACTCCCATGTTAAAACGTCCCAACTTTACAGCAGAAATAAACATGTTTACAGCCCCGGTACAAAAATTCCCTCGTCATGACAACTGTGCGGGGTGTGAATTTTTATACAACTCACCGGTTACATTAGCATAAATGAGGGCGTGGCCTGTTTGAGTGAGCGGTGGGTGAGCGTATGCCTTGACTTTCACTGGTTTTGGTGCCGACTACCAAAACTCTGGTATCGTGACATCCCGAACTAAAAGCCTAAAATTCAGTCAGTGAAAAAACGTCAGTGATGTGGAGTTGATGTTGATGTTGAGCTTTTCGTCTGGTGGGTGGGAACGTGGATCAGCACCACGATTTATTTAGTGTGTTACTAAGATTTAATCACCGGATCTCGAGCGAGTGTCATGATGTATTTTTTTAATATCTAGTTTTCTGTTTCCTCTGCAGTGAGTGTTAACCCTTTAAAGACATATATTTTGTTCGAGCTGTGTGTGTTTGCTCTTTTTGGGGTCAGTGGTATTTAAAGACACACCTGAGTGAAGTGGGCGTGGTTTACCTGCACAAGAATGTGCATCCAAGAGCTGTAAAGGTTTTTATTTACCATTCATGCACATTTTGTAGTTCACTGCAGCGAAAACAAACGCTAACAAGTATATTTGCAGTGTTGTTTCTTTTTTCTTTATTTTCTTCATGTGACACTTTCGAACTGAACGGCGTCTTTTCAGTGGAACGGGGACGATGCAGCAGGTGAATCTGTGGTTTTATTCTGTCATTTCTTTCCCCCACATGTACAAACCACCTGTAAATACACGGAGCTGTTTCATAGGAGGAGACGTTTTTGTACCGTTCACCCTGTCGCTTAATAAACATAATAAAAAGGTACCGGTTGTGTTGTTTGCTCGGCGCCGTCACTGGTGACAGGTTTTAAAACGTTTGGAGAAAAAGAAAAAAAAAAAAAAACTCAGTGTTTGCTTGAGTTGAGCTTCTGTGAATCTGAGATTTGTGAGAGTGAGAATTTGATTTGTGATTTTTGTGAAGACTGACTGAAGGGATGTTCTCGTTTTCTTCTGTTTGTACCACGATGTACGCAAAGAGGATCCTCACACATTCTATGCAAAACAAATGGAAATAGGACGCATTGTGATAATGCAACGAGTTATGTCAGTGAACTCTCTTTAAATTTATTATACTTTCTGTAAACAGTTTGTATTTATGAACTGAGTTGCAAATTAAACTGTATCAATAAACTTATTTTAAAAAAGAACTTACTTCCACCTGATGCAGTGTTTCCACTTCAACACACACACACACACACACACACAACAGTGAGCTTTGATCATCTTACATTTACTGTAACCACAGATTTTTTTATATATTTCTTTTTCTCATAAACACACTGAACAAAAATATAAACACTTTTGTTTTAGCTTCCATTTTTTCATGAGTTGAAATAAAAGATATTAAAGTTTTTCCACACACACACACACACACGGACGGTTTATGTGTTTAAATGTGTGTTAGTGAGAATTTCTCCTTTGGCAAGATCATCCATCCACCTGACAGGTGCGTCATATCAAAGTGCCAGTTACACAGCATGGTTACTGCAGGTGTGCCAAGTCATGAGACAACAATAGTTCAGTACCTAATACTTTTTTTTTTTTTTTTCAAAATAAAACTGGACATTTTAAAGTGGCCTTTTATTGTGACCAGCCCACGGCACACCTGCAGTAACCATGCTGTGTAACTGGCACTTTGATGTGACGCACCTGTCAGGTGGATGGATGATCTTGCCAAAGGAGAAATTCCAACTAACACGGATTTAAACACATTTGTGAAGAAAATATAAGAGATGCGAGCGTCTGTGTGTAGGACAAGTCTGTTATTTCAACTCGTGATAAAATGAAAACCAAAAACTAAAAGTGTTTGTATTTCAGTGTCTGTGGAACACAACACGGCGGCGTTCACACACATCACTGTCGATGGTTGAAAGTCACTCCCACAGGAGGATAATTGGTGGAGGATGATGTATTTCTGATCACTGTTGTGAGAACTGTGTAAAATACTTGTGACGAAGGTGGACTCCACCCGCTCCACCCGTCCGCTGCATGTTCCATGTTAAGAGAGCTGGAGACTGAGCAGCACATCGGCCTTGACGCCGACTTTTCCAGGTCTCGACGAATGGAAATGAAAAACAAAAATCCCCTGTGACCCGAAAGAAGAGACGTCTGTAGAAGTGTTCGACCTTCACCTGCTCGCAGAGTCAATTATTTCTCTGTATGAGGCATTTAAACCCCGAAGCTCACAGATATTTGAACGAGGCATTAGAGGATTTTTACAGAACCGTTATCTCGGGTGAAACCCCCTCAATATAAACGCAAAACGCTTGCTAAACGCAACATTAACATGTAAATCAATCCTTGAGTCTGTAGCAGCTCCACCCAGCCTCCACCCGGCCGCCCCCGTCATCAGAAATCAAAACTGCCGGACAGATGAAACACGAAGAGAGAAGTGCGCTGTTGTTCGGGAGGATAAAAAACGAGCGCAGCGAGCTAGGAGGAGATGTCAGCTTCCATTCATTGTTGATGAGAATCCTTCACAGGGAAGGAGTAGCCGGCGGCGAGAGAGGCGGGTGGTGCAGAGCAGACAGCTGTAATACTGAAGTGTGACCAGGAGGAGGAGGGAGATCATGACGCAGGAAGCAATCACACCTCACATCGATTATTATTTTACTTTCAGAGGGATTCGACCTGTGGAGACGATAAATATCACAACAACATTTTATAGCAATCCATCCAGTGGTTGATGATACATTTCAGTCTGGAAGGATTTAACGTTTTTAACGTTAACAGCTGGTTTTATTTTTCTGCCTTTTTGTTCTTTCTGAGGGGAGAGAGACAATCATACAAAAGCTGCACATGAGCTAAAGGCTTAAAGCATCAGCGGTAAACTCAAACACATGATTTCAGTTGTGGTTAATTAGGCCTCTTCTCGGGGCTGTGTGGGAGAAATACTCCAGTACCTCCACCCTGACGGTGCAGTCAGGACAGAGTCGCCCGAGCGAGACGGTGAGTAGTGCAGGTTTAGGATTGTGGGTATGAACTGCAGGGGCTAGCAGGTTAACAGCCACCTGCTAGCTTTGCTAATGACTCCACAGGTTATAACATAAAACATTCTCCTCATTAACCTCCGTCGTCGCCGTCGTCGTCGTCGCTGCATCTCTCCGTCTCTGCTGCTTGTTGTGATGTCGCACAGTTAAATAAACTATGATGTAAATGTTTAGTTCTTCCTACTTCCCTACTTCGTAATTAGCAAAAATAATAATAATAATAATAAAAGTCATTGTCCCTCTAAGAAACTGCAGATCTCCCTCCCAGAGCAGAACCGGCCCATGTTCAGGCTTTTTCCCTCCGTGTGTTCTGTCACTTTAACGTGTTCGCGCAGAGGTTTGTGTGATGTTGGTGTTTCGTTCCTCTGCAGGCAGCGAGCTGCCAGCTTCTTTTTTTGTTTGTGTTTTTTTGTTTGTTTTTTCTTGTGTTCTGCTTCAGGCTGTTTACTCACTCCCTTTTTTCTTTTTCTTTTTTTTCCCAGAGTGCAAATCACATGAATCGCTTACTGTACAGTGGAAACACAGACGCTGCATTCACACAGGGGAACAATAGTCACATTCATGCATGACTAAATATCAACTAAACAATGTGAAGGAGGCGAATTGTCTGATAAATGCAGCTAATGTTTCATTCGCAGTCACTTTATGAACTGTGAAGGGCGTCTCTGCCCTGAATCTCTGAGCCTCTCATGCTAATATTTGCACGCATTCATTACTTCACAAAGGTCAAGGTCTACTGATCCTGGAACAGTTCCCTGCACGGGGCACTTTGGCAGGAATAATAAACACTGACATGAAATCAAGACGCTTTGAAGCGTTCGGATCACTGAGGAGTCTCACCGACTTCACGCAGCTTTTTAGCCTCTTTTAGCTCGTTAGTTTTATTTCCTGGAGGAGTTGAGGAGGCGAGGGAATCTTCTTATGCCTCATTGTGTTTCCGGGTTGTCCGTCCATACGCACGTACCAACGTCGGTCCCGTTCTCGTGGACCCGATATCTCAGTAACTCCTCGACAGAACTTCTTCAGATTTGTCGCAAACATTCACTCGGACTCGAGGATGAACTGATCAGATTGTGGTGGTCAAAAAGGTCAAGTTCCCGGTGACCTCACGAAACATGGCTTATCACAGTTACCCTTAACCACATTGTTATTATTGTAACCATGACGACAAAGATCGTCTAATGTTGTGGAAGTACTTATTTTAACCCAAAGCTAACAAAGCCATGATCGTTTATTATTGTAACCACGACGACGAAGGAGATGTTGGAACAATCGGGCTGTATGGTCGTTCAGGTGGGAGGACTTGGTTAGACGGCGGTGCATCATGGCTGCGCTCTTGCGATCGCCATGGTTACCTTATGTTTTTATATGTGAACTGTAGGATTTCTTGGAATCGGTGCGACGTGTTCTTTGTCACTTTCACCTGCATTAACGTGTGTTTTTTTTTAAGACTCACAGATAAAGATCACGTGTTTGTACCTGAGGGAGTCAGTCACAGGTTTCATGCGGCGCTGATTCTCCTTCATTTGAATAATTGTAGAGGCGTGAAGATGAGAAACTATCCAGTACTTCAAAAAAAAAACCCCACAAAGATCTGATTAAAGTCAGAAAGAATAATCTTGTTTTGTTGTCGCACTAATGGATTTTTTTTCTTTCTAATTATTTTAATCATCTTGCAATTCCTCAGATTTATCTTGTGGCCCCTTGGAGAGGCCCCGGTCTCCATGTTGAGAGCAGTTTTAACAGTTAATGAGAAGGAGGAATACAAACCCCCCCCCCCCCC
>NW_019524856.1:2473-10867 GCF_002814215.2 Seriola lalandi dorsalis | reverse complement strand
CAGGACCTCCAGCTCTTTTCCCAGATTTTGGAGCAGATCACACGAGGTGATGTGTTCTGGGCCGCGGTCCTCTGGGCGCTGGCTCCATGATGTCCTTGTGACACCTGTACTGAGTCATGTTGGTTCTGTTAATGTTACACCAGGCTTTACCTGAGCACGCCGAGGCTTCTACTCTGTAAACTTCGCTGACACGATGATGAGCCTTTAATGAAAAGAGGCTCGAAACAGCAGGAGGTGTGCGGTTCAAGCTGTGGACTAATTGGCCGCAGGTGTTCGGTGATTGAACGATTATGATGATTAATTAGCGGAGTGGCTGGTGTTTGGCTTTTTAAACTTAATGGAAGTCGTGTCTCATCTCGGACGAAGACGACAATGACAGAAACCTCTTGTGTATCAAACACTTTATATCTATAAAATCTAGGATTCTTTGTACTAAAATGACGAATGACTGAAAGGCTGTGAAACGAAAGAACATCACCAGTGAGGAAGGTGGATTTTCTGGGACGTTGTGCAGCTGCATCACCCAGCTCCTCCTGAGCTTCAGCAGGTGGAGCCACCCTGACATCATCCTTCATAAACTTCGATGACATGGAGTCCGGGTCCAGACTCAGCGAAGCCCCCAGTCATGATGCTCCCTCCGCCCTGCTTCACCAGCATGCAGCGCCCTATTTACACCCTACATGATGCTGCGTGCTCCTCCCAAACACTTTCCCCAGCACAAGTTTTCCTAGTTTCTTTGTGGAGACTCAAGCTGCCAACTCACAAAGCCAAGTGAGCCGCCATGAATAAAATGCAAAGACAAAACTATTAAACTTTAATTACAGCCTGATACTCAGTGAGCTGTGCTGCTGTGTTGCGCTGTAAATAGTTAAAAAAAAGAAAAGAAGAAGAAGAAGATATAAATGAGAGAAGCAGCGAGAGAGAGAGAGAGAGAGCGCTGGGAGCCGTGAGACTGATGATACCCACCGAGGCTTCCCGCCTCGTTGCGATGTAAACAGAGAGAGACAAAGGAGCCTTTTAATATCAGCTGACATTAACATGCATCTCATATCAACGCCGAGCGCCGGTATGATTTAGAGGGCACACATTTATGTCTGGCATTAAAATATGTCTCCAGAAAAACACAATGAAATCAGATTTCTCATTCCCTCATAAAATGCGACTCGTTAAATACGTCCCTCTTTCTCTCTCTCTCTCTCTCTCTTTGCAACACATTTATCCATGAAAAGTGACAGTAAACACACCAGACCTGTAAGTCACTGTGAGTGTCGCTGCTTGAATCAAAACTTTATTTAGGATTATGGGAGGTTATACAGCCTGAGATCATTTTATTGAGACTTTGAGCCGCAGTTAGATAAATAAACCAAATAAATGAGAGTCAGGGACAGGTGCTGCTGACAGATATTCACAAACACTTGATTTATACCACCTCTATCTGTGTGTTAGCTTAGCTTAGCATAAAGCAGAGGAAGGCAAGCAAGTTTGTGGCTAATCGAAGGCTAATTTAAGAGATTGATTGACAAAAATGCTGGGATTTTCTTTGTTACCGTTCACATGCTGCTGTGGTCAACAGGCACATATTATATGTTTCACTGATCTGTTTGTGCTTGATTGAACAGGTGCTGCGACCACAGAGTGAATGACTTGTCTTTCTGCAAGTTTAATTCAGCATCTGTCCCCAAACCTCCCAAAGTTCAGCTACTGACACCTCATGAACTCCCTGAGCAACACTTCGATTTTTGTACGTCGGTTTGTAGTGGTCGATTGGATAAATGGATAATTGGTACATAAAGATAAACAGCAGGTTATAAGTAGACGAAGTGAAACCTGAGCGCAGGCAGAGGTTCAGCAAGAACACAAAAACTTCACGTCCACGTTTCCCTCCAGACGAAGTTCGGCTCCAGATCTTCGGCTTGTCTCTGGCGTAGATCTCATGGACGCTCTGCTCTACAGTTGTGATTTAATCACGTTGATCACGGAGACACGTTAACGGTGGCGAGGTGTCAGATGTGGGAGTGTCGGGGGGATTAAACGCTGTGACAGAGGAGAGGAAACGGCGGGGAGATCGAGCTGTGGGGGCGAGGAAAAGAAAACCAGCATGTGACTGATTTTAATATGCCATGTTATCATGAAGGCATGTTTACTTCTATGTGTTATTTTGAGAGCATGCATGGGGAATGTACAGGAAAGACTTTTAATTTAGTCAGAAAACAAGAAACCTTCTGTGGTTAAAGCAAGACAGCAAGAGGCGGGAAATCAGGTGTGTGTTTGTACGTATGAGAGAGAGAGAAAGGATGGATGGAAAATAAATATGAAAGGACAAAGAGGACATGAAAGGAAGGAGAGGGAGAATCTGAAAGGAAAGAAAAGAGGAAAAGGAAAAAAGTAAAGATAAACAAAGACATAAAAAGAAAATAACAGCAAATTCGAGTTTCACTTCATTTGCTATTTACGAGACAGTCAAACCAGGAAGACGACAAAAACTTGGACACAGATGCAGATGAGACAGAAATCTTTAAACAGGTTCGAGTGCTGAGTGTTTTCTGACCTGCTGATCACGCGATGGTTTCGGTTACAGAGTCTGTTACTGTCTGTCGACTCCTGTGGGAGGTTGGTCTCTTTCACATGTTTTAAAAGGTTGTGTTTTTATGCTTCCAGTTGCTTCCAGTTCAGACTGCAGATGCTTTTGTTTTCTGTGAGTGATCTGTCACACCGTGAATATTTGTCAGCTCGACTGATTTCATGACTCACATTGCTTCTTAATAAATCTCTGTGGCAGTGTGGCTAAATTATTGCTCTTATTTCTTTTAATATTTTCTGGATCTTGCTGCAAACAAAAGCTGACCTGTGGGAGACCTGATTTCATTCTGTTGTCACCAGAACAAACTGTTGGTTGGAGACGGAAATGCCACTTTACGTCTTATTGATCACACAACTCCTATAAACACACATCAGACACTGTTGATTATCTGACGCAGGGATATAAAAAGTTTCTGAGCTCTGAGTTGTGGGTGGGGAAGAAAAGAGGAAAAACAGAAACTCCCATCATTTAATGTGCTTTTAGAAATACCCACCCAGTGTGCTATTATACTGTCAGGCAATAAAGAAAGTGAAACGTTCATCATCAGTTTCCTACAAGGTCGAAACAAAGCTTTCAGATCCCGTGAACACTCAGCTCAGGAACAATATAATGGATCTCTTCACTTCCATTCACTGGGTGTGAACTCCTTAATGCTGCCAGCTCGGCTTTAGGAGGGTGTTTAGAAAAACACTTGACGGAGGAATGTTCCTGCACGATGACTTTGAACAATAGGCATCCCGCTGGGGGGGGGGGGGGGGGGGGATCAGGCACGAAACACAATCTATTGATCCGTCCATTTTCGTGTTGTGATTCCTGTTTTAGTTATTTCTATTGTTTTCATGACTGTAAAATATCTACATTTAGTGACTCCAGCTTTATTAAACTGTTGCATGTTCCTGTTTAGATCATAGATTATAAATAAAGATGGCCGTAGCCTCTGTGACGGCGCCCACAGGTTTCTGAAGAGCTGATGAATGTGTCATCTCCATGTTCACTTATTGAAATGAAATGTTGGTTCAGAGTCCCACTTCTTCAATACTCAGTGCAGAGTAACATTCAGATGTTTTTCCTCCTCTATCATCAGATTGACTTTTATTTATAAAATGAATTTGTACTTGATTTGCAGCTCGAGTCAAGACTTCGACGATCATTTCCCACTAACATGAATATGATGTGAATCACATTTTCAGCTGCATTTCCTCAGTGTTGAAAACATCAGATTGGAGGCAGCGCTCGGTTCACATGTCATCGCAGGAGTTAAAGTGATGAAATATTTAATTGACTCCCGTGAGATGATGTTGTTTCCTCTCGGCTGCCTCCACCGGGTGGTCGCTTCGCCAGCTGCAGAGTCATCTGGAGCCGGTGGGGAGTCGGTGTCATGCTCAAGGACACTTCAGCAGGGTAGACTGGGATTCTGTACTTGACGCTCATTATGCCAACTCTGCTGCGTTCTGCAGCGACGGGAGGAAACAAATGTTAAGACACATGACTGTATCTTTGGTCGTATGAGCGCTCACAGTGTCTCCAGCTGAAGCTGTTTTTGTCACTGACTCATGAACCAGAATCATCACACACAGGAAGAAACCTAATGCAGAAATAAAAGGGTCTGTAACTGACATAATAATCTCAATTATCTCACATATTAACTTAAGACATGGGACTGAGCTAAACTTAATGAAATATGTTTCACCTTGTTACGACGAGTCCAAACGTCTATTAGGAACAACACAGCAACACTGGGCAGCAGTGGCAATCCTAGACTTCTGCTTTTATGACACGGAGCATCATCCTGCAGGAAGTACATGTTAGAAGAATCTGAACTGAATCATTTGCTTTTTTTAATTTCTAATTAAGTTGCAAATAAATTGACTATTTTTGCTTTTCACACCTGGTGGAGTCTTTGAGTCTCATTGCTTTGTTCCTGCCTCTGTGTGTTTTGTATTTGTGTGTGTGTGTGTGTGTGTGTGTGTGCTTGTGCTTGTGCTTGTGCTTGTGCGTGTGCGTGTGTGTTTTCAGCACCTCAAACTGACAGCTGAACTATCCACCCGCCATTAATTGAGTTCACACACACATTAGGTCGCTCTGCGGAGAGAAATAACAGAAAAAGGAAAATAAAACACCCTTCACACAGTAATTTGTTTCCCTGCGTCGCCTCCTGACATCGTCGAGACCGAGGGAGAATATTAGACGGAAGATTATGTAGAGTTTAGAGATTTTTTTTTTGTTCACGTCGAACGTTCGGATTGACAGACAAGGACGAAATGTTTGTGTGTTTGTTTATCGGCCTCCATTATGAAGCCACGTTTGTGATGAAGGGAAGAATCTTCTGGAACAGGGTGGACAGGCAGGCTGAGGGAGGGGGAGGAGGGGGGGAGACAAGCTGTTGCTGAAGTCTGACAGATAGAGGATGGACGGATGAATGAATGACAGATGAACCACAGAGGTGAAGCAATGTAATTATTGATGAGCGAGTGAGAGGGAGATGGAGGAAGAGACGTAGTGAGAGAGTGAATCAGTGAGTATATAGGGTGTTGGTGGGGAGAAAGGGAAAGAGAGTGGTGGATGAATGGGTAAATGATGGGGGATTAAATGAGTGAGAGGTGTGGAAGGAATGTTGGATGAAAGGGTGAGGGAGGGAATAAGTTATTTGAGGAGGAATGGAATGACTGGAGGAGGGGGGGTGAGACAATGAGTGACTGAGGGGAATACGGAGGAGTGAGTTGGGGAGGGATGGAACGATGGAGGAAAAAAAGACAGATGGAAAGATGGAGGTAAGGCTTTTAAAGACAGTGTTAAAAGACAGTGTACAAAAACATGAAGAGGTCATAGTATGATAAAGCATAAAAAAGAAGAAAAATGTCACAATAAGAAATGAAGAAGTAACAATGTCATGGTATGATAAGGAGTATGATGTCATAGTATGTTAAGGTATAAAAGTGTCAAAAAATGTTTTCATACATTAAAGCATTCTATACTAAGGCATTAAAAAATCATAATTTCGTGAGGCATAAAACCATCAGAACGTCATAATATAGTAAGGCAAAAAAACGTCATACTATAGTAGAGTATAAAACATCATAGTACAGTAATGCATGAAAACATAAAAAATGTCATAGTATAGTAAGGCATGAAGCCATCGGAAAACATTATAGTATAGTAAGGCACAAAAACATCAAAAAACGTCATTGTATAGTTACACATAAAAACATCAAACACATTTTTTTAGTAAGAAATAAAAACATAAAAAAGGTAAGTTTTATATTATCTTTATATTGAGTCATAAAAACATAATAAAATGGTATAGTATAGTTAGACATAAAAACATTAAAAAATGTCATAGTATAGTTAGACATAACAACATCAAAACATATTATAGCTTACTAAGGCATAAAAATGTCAAAAAACGTCATGGTATATTAAGTCATCGTATATTAAGGCATAAAAATGTCAAAGAACGTCATAGTATAGTAAGGCATAATAATATCATAAAAAAAGTGTTATTATAATAAGGCATAAAACATCATAGTATAATAAGTCATGAAAACGTAAAAAAAAATCATAGTATAGCAATGCATAAGAATATAAAAAAAAAAGTGGTATTATAGTAAGGCATAAAACATCATAGTATAGTAAGGCAAAAAAGTGTCAAAAAACGTCATAGTATATTAAGGAATAAAAACATCAAAAAACGACATAGTGTAGTAAGGCATAAAACATCATAGTATATCAAGGCATAAAAATGTAAAAAAAAAAGTGGTATTATAGTAAGGCATAAAAATTTCAAAAAGCCACATAGTATAGTAAGGCATAATACATCATAGTATAGTAAGGCATAAAACATTATAGTATAGTAAGACATAAAAATGTCAAAAAACGTCATAGTATAATAAGGTATAAAAACGTTAAAAAAACATCATAGTATAGTAAGGCATAAAACATCATATTATAGTAAGGCATAAAAATGTCAAAAAACGTCATAGTATATTAAGGCATAAAAATGTCAAAAAACGTCATAGTATAGTAAGAAATAAAACGTCATAGTATAGTAAGGCATAAAAATGTCAAAAAACGTCGTAGTATATTAAGGAATAAAAACATCAAAAACGTCATAGTATATTAAGGCATGAAAATGTCAAAAAACTTCATAGTATAGAAGGCATAACAATGTCCAAAAAAGTGGTATTATAGTAAGGCATAAAAACATTAAAAAAAGTGGTATTATAGTAAGGCATAAAAATAACAAAAAACGTCATAGTATATTAAGTCATAAAAATGTCAAAAAACATCATAGTATATTAAGGAATAAAAACATCAAAAAACGTCATAATGTAGTAAGGCATAAAACATCATGGTATAGCAAGGCATAAAAATATTAAAAAAAAAGTGGTATTATAGTAAGGCATAAAAATGTCAAAAAGCGTCATAATGTAGTAAGGCATAAAACATCATAGTATAGTGAGGCATAAAACATCATATTGTAGTAAGGCATAAAAACATCAAAAAACGTCATAGTATAGTAAGAAATAAAAACATCATAGTATAGTAAGGCATAAAACATCATAGTATAGTAAGGCATAAAAATGTCAAAAAACGTCGTAGTATATTAAGGAATAAAAACATCAAAAAACGTCATAGTATATTAAGGCATGAAAATGTCAAAAAACGTCATAGTGTAGCAAGGCTTAAAACATCATAGTATACTATGGCATAAAACATCATGGAATAGTGAGGCATAAGAATATTAAACAAAGCGGTATTATAGCAAGGCATAAAAATGTCAAAAAAAAAGTGGTATTATAATAAGGCATAAAAATGTCAAAAAGCCACATAGTATAGTGAGGCATAACACATCACAGTATAGTAAGGCATAAAAATGTCAAAAAACGTCATAGTATAGTAATGCTTAAAATACCATGGTATAGTAAGGCATAAAACATCATATTATAGTAAGGCATAAAAATGTCAAAAAAACATCACAGTATAGTAAGGCATAAGAATATAAAAAAGTGGTATTATAGTAAGGCATGAAACATAATAGTTTAGTAAGGCATAAAATATCATAGTATAGTAAGGCAAAAAAGTGTCAAAAAACGCCATAGTATATTAAGGCATAAAAACATCAAAAAACATTATAGTGTAGTAATGCATAAAATATCATAGTATAGCAAGGCATACATTTTTTTTAAAAACAGTGGTATTATAGTAAGGCATAAAAATGTCAAAAAAAAGTCATAGTATAGTAAGTCATAAAAATGTCAAAAAACGTCATAGTATATTAAGTCATAAAAATGTCAAAAAACGTCATAGTATAGTAAGGCATAAAAATGTCAAAAAACGTCATAGTATATTAAGTCATAAAAATGTCAAAAAGCCACATAGTATAGTAAGGCATAAAACATCATAGTATACTAATGTATAAAATTGTCAAAAAACGTCGTAGTATAATAAGGAATAAAACATCATAGTATACTAAGGCATAAAAATGTCAAAAAAAACGTCATAGTATAATAAGGCGTAAAAATGTTAAAAAAAACATCATAGTATAGTAAGGCATAAAACATCATAGTATAGTAAGGCATAAAAACATCAAAAAACGTCATAGTATATTAAGTCACAAAAATGTCAAAAAACGTCATAGTATATGAATGCATAAAAACATCAAAATACATCAAAGTATAGTAAGGCATTAAACGTCATAATATAGAAAGGCATAAAAAAGTCTAAAAATTTTATAGTATAATAAACCATTAGAGTCACTAATATAATGCACACATCTCTGGAGTGCATGAGGAATCCAGAGTTTTCTGAAAGAA
>NW_019524856.1:0-2453 GCF_002814215.2 Seriola lalandi dorsalis | reverse complement strand
AGGCATAAAAACATCAAAAAACGTCATATTATAATAAGGCATAAAAACGCCAATGTATAGTAAGGCATAGAACACCATAGTACAGCAAGACATAAAAACATCAAAAAATATCTTAGTATAGCAAGGCATAAATATGTCAAAAAACCACATAGTATAGTAAGGCATAAAAACATCAAAAAACGTCATAGTATAGTAAGGCATAAAAATGTCAAAAAACGTCATAGTATAGTAAGGCATAAAAACATTTAAAAAAGTGGTATTATAGTAAGGCATAAAAATATCAAAAAACGTCATAGTATAGTAAGGCATAAAACGTCATAGTATACTAAAGCATAAAAATGTCAAAAAACGTCATAGTATATTAAGTCATGAAAATGTCAAAAAACGTCATAGTATAGTAAAGCATAAAACATCATAGTATACTAAGGCATAAAAATGTCAAAAAACGTCATAGTATATTAAGTCATGAAAATGTCAAAAAACGTCATAGTATAGTAAGGGATAAAACGTCATAGTATACTAAGTCATGAAAATGTCAAAGAACGTCATAGTATAGTAAGGCATAAAACATCATAGTATAATAAGGCGTAAAAATGTTAAAAAAAAAAACATCATAGTATAGTAAGGCATAAAACATCATAGTATAGTAAGGCATAAAAATGTCAAAAAAAAGTGGTATTATAGTAAGGCATAAAAACATCAAAAAACGTCATAGTATATTAAGCCATAAAAATGTCAAAAAACGTCATAGTATATTAAGTCATGAAAATGTCAAAAAAACGTCATAGTATAATAAGGCGTAAAAATGTTAAAAAAACATCATAGTATAGTAAGGCATAAAACATCATAGTATAGTAAGGCATAAAAACATCAAAAAACGTCATAGTATATTAAGTCACAAAAATGTCAAAAAACGTCATAGTATAGTAAGGCATAAAACGTCATAGGATACTAAGGCTTAAAAATGTCAAAAAAACGTCATAGTATATTAAGTCATAAAAATGTCAAAAAACGTCATAGTATAGTAAGGCATAAAAATGTAAAAAAAAACTTCATAGTATATGAATGCATAAAAACATCAAAATACATCAAAGTATAGTAAGGCATTAAACGTCATAATATAGAAAGGCATAAAAAAGTCTAAAAATTTTATAGTATAATAAACCATTAGAGTCACTAATATAATGCACACATCTCTGGAGTGCATGAGGAATCCAGAGTTTTCTGAAAGAACCCAAGCAGAACTTGAAAGTGTAACATTGAACATGTAAAATCCAAAGAGAGAGGACCCACACCAGGAGTCGAACCCACAACCTTCTTATTGTGGGGCAACAGTAGTAACCACTGGACCACAGTTCTTTTGCATGAAAGAAATGATATAACGTCAAAACATTTCATGGCATAATAAGGCATAAAAACTTTATAGTATGATAAGGTATAAAAACGTAAAAAAAAAAGTGGTATTATAGTAAGGCATGAAAACATCGAAATACGTCATTGTATAGTAAGGTAAAAAACGTCATAGTATACTAAGGTATAGACAAAGGTCATAAAAAACGTCATAGTATAATAAGGCGTAAAAATGTTAAAAAAACATCATAGTATAGTAAGGCATAAAAACGCCAATGTATAGTAAGGCATAGAACACCATAGTACAGCAAGACATAAAAACATCAAAAAATGTCTTAGTATAGCAAGGCATAAATATGTCAAAAAACCACATAGTATATTAAGTCATAAAAATGTCATAAAACGTCATAGTATACTAAGGCATAAAAATGTCAAAAAAACGTCATAGTATATTAAGTCATAAAAATGTCAAAAAACGTCATAGTATATGAATGCATAAAAACATCAAAATACATCAAAGTATAGTAAGGCATTAAACGTCATAATATAGAAAGGCATAAAAAAGTCAAAAAAACGTCATAGTATAGTAAGGCATAAAACGTCATAGTATACTAAGGCATAAAAATGTCAAAAAAACGTCATAGTATATTAAGTCATAAAAATGTCAAAAAACGTCATAGTATAGTAAGGAATAAAACATCATGGTATACTAAGGCATAAAAAGGTAAAAAAACGTCATAGTATAATAAGGCGTAAAAATGTTAAAAAAACATCATAGTATAGTAAGGCATAAAACATCATAGTATAGTAAGGCATAAAAACATCAAAAAACGTCATAGTATATTAAGTCACAAAAATGTCAAAAAACGTCATAGTATAGTAAGGCATAAAACATCATAGTATAGTAAGGCATAAAAACATCAAAAAACGTCATAGTATAGTAAGGCATACAAATGTCAAAAAACGTCATAGTATATTAAGTCACAAAAATGTCAAAAAACATCATAGTATAGTAAGGCATAAAACATCATAGTATAGTAAGGCATAAAAACATCAAAAAACGTCATAGTATATTAAGTCATAAAAATGTCAAAAAACGTCAT
>NW_019524855.1:477777-478749 GCF_002814215.2 Seriola lalandi dorsalis | reverse complement strand
ATGGCATGAAAATGGAAAAAGACGTCATAGTATAATAAGGCATAAAACGTCATAGTATACTAAGGCATAAAAAACATGAAAAAATTTCACACTATTTTAAAGAATGAAAATATGACAAAACGTCATAGTATTGTATGGCATAAAACGTCATAGTATAGTAAGGCATGAAAATTTCAAAAAACCTCATATTATATTAAGCCATAAAAATGTTGAAAAACGTCATAGTATAGTAAGGCATAAAAACATTACAAAATGTCATATTATTTTAAAGCATAAAAACATCAAAAAATGCCATAGTATTGTAAGGCATGAAACATCATAGTATACAACGGCATAAAAATGACAAAAAATGTCATGTCATTATAAGGCATAAAACATCATAGTACACTAAGCCATAAAAACATGAAAAAATTTCACACTATTTTAAATTATAAAAATATGAAAAAAACATCATAGTATAGTAAGGCATAAAACGTCATAGTATACTAAGGCATAAAAATGGCAAAAGACGTAATGTCATAATAAGGCATAAAACGTCATAGTATACTAAGGCATAAAAACATGAAAAAATGTCACGTGATTTTAAGGCATGAAAATATACAAAAACATCATAGTATTGTATGGCATAAAACGTCATAGTATAGTAAAGCATGAAAATTTCAAAAAACTTCATATTATATTAAGGCATAAAAATTGTGAAAAAACGTCATAGTATAGTAAGGCATAAAACGTTATAGTATACTAAGGCATAAAAACATGAAAAAATCTCATACTATTTTAACGTATAAAAATATGAAAAAAACTTCATAGTATAGTAAGGCATAAAACGTCATAGTATACTAAGGCATAAAAACATGAAAAAATGTCACGTGATTTTAAGGCATGAAAATATACAAAAACATCATAGTATTGTATGGCATAAAACGTCATAGTATAGTAAGGCATGAAAATTTCAAAAAACCTCATATTATA
>NW_019524855.1:466216-474302 GCF_002814215.2 Seriola lalandi dorsalis | reverse complement strand
AAATATGAAAAAATTTCACACTATTTTAAAGAATGAAAATATGACAAAACGTCATAGTAGAGCATGGCATAAACCGTCATAGTATAGTAAAGCATGAAAATTTCAAAAAACTTCATATTATATTAAGGCATAAAAATGTTGAAAAACGTCATAGTATAGTAAGGCATAAAAACATCACAAAATGTCATACTATTTTAACGCATAAAAACATCAAAAAATGCCATAGTATTGTAAGGCATGAAACATCATAGTATACTAAGGCATAAAAATGGCAAAAGATGTCATACTATTTTAAAGCATAAAAATATAAAAAAACGTCATAGTATAGTAAGGCATGAAACATCATAGTATACTAAGGCATAAAAAAGGCAAAAGACGTCATAGTATAATAAGGCATAAAACGTCATAGTATACTAAGGCATAAAAACGTGAAAAAATTTCATACTATCTTAAAGTACAAAAATATAAAAAAATGTCATAGTATAGTAAGGCATGAAAACATTGAAAAAACGTCATGCGATGTTAATGCGTGAAATTTATTAAAAAAACATCATAGTATAGTAAGACATAAAAACATCACAAAATGTCATTCTATTTTAAGGCATAAAAACATCAAAAAATGCCATAGTATTGTAAGGCATGAAACATCATAGTATACTAAGGCATAAAAATGGCAAAAGATTTCATGTCATTATAAGGCATAAAACATCATAGTATACTAAGGCATAAAAACATGAAAAAATTTCACACTATTTTAAAGCATGTAAATATGAAAAAACGTCATAGTATAGTAAGGCATAAAATGTCATAGTATACTAAGGCATGAAAATTTCAAAAAACTTCATATTATATTAAGGCATAAAAATGTTGAAAAACGTCATAGTATTGTAAGGCATTAAAACATCACAAAATGTCATACTATTTTAAAGCATAAAAACATCAAAAAATGCCATAGTATTGTAAGGCATGAAACATCATAGTATACTAAGGCATAAAAACATGAAAAAATTTCACACTATTTTAAAGCATAAAAATATGAAAAAACGTCATAGTATAGTAAGGCATAAAAATGGCAAAAGACGTCATGTCATAATAAGGCATAAAACGTCATAGTATAACGAGGCATAAAACATCATAGTATAGTAAGGAATGAAAATGTCAAAAAAATTCATAGTATAGTAAGGCATAAAAACATCACAAAATGTCATACTATTGTAATGCATAAAAACATCAAAAAATGGCATAGTATTGTAAGGCATGAAACATCATAGTATACTAAGGCATAAAAATGGCAAAAGATGTCATACTATTTTAAAGCATAAAAATATAAAAAAACATCATAGTATAGTAAGGCCTAAAAATAGCAAAAGACGTCATGTCATAGTAAGGCATAGGCAAATGTCAAACTACAGTAAGGCATAAAAAGTCAAAAAATGTCAAACTATTTTAAGGCATAAAAAGGACTAAAAACGTCATAGTATAGTAGGGCATAAAACATAAAAAGGATGTCATAGTAAATTAAGGCATGAAAATTTAAAAAAACTTCATATTATATTAAGACATAAAAAGAACTGAAAACATAACATTACAGTAAGGCATAAAACATAAAAAAATGTCCTATTATACTAAGGCATAAAAATATTAAAAAAACGTCATAACACTGTAGGCCATGAAATCGTCAAAAAATGTCATACTATTTTAAGGCATAAAAAGGACTAAAAACATCATAGTATAGCAGAGCATAAAATGTCATAGTATAGTAAGGCATGAAAACATCAAAAAATGTCATCCTATTTTGAGGCATCAAAATATCAAAAAAACATCATAGTATACTAAGGCATAAAAATAACAAAAAAAATTTCACACTATTTTAAAGCATGTAAATATGAAAAAACGTCATAGTATAGTAAGGCATAAAATGTCATAGTATAGTAAGGCATGAAAATTTCAAATTATGTCATACTATTTTAAGTCATAAAAAGGACTAAAAACAAAAAAGTAAATAGTAAAGCATAAAACGTCATCGTAAATTTAGGCATAAAAATATCAAAAAATGTCATGGTTTAGTATGGCATTCAACGTCATAGGTCTAAAAATATCAAAAACGTCATCGTATTGTGAGGCATGAAAATATCAAAAAATGTCATAGTATAGTAAGGCATAAAAACGTTGAAAAACATCATAGTATACTAAGGCATGAAAATGGCAAAAGACGTCATGTCATAGTAAGGTATTAAATGTCATAGTAAAGTAAGGCATGAAAACGTCAAGAAACGTCATCCTATTTTGAGGCATAAAAGTAACAAAAAACGTCATAGTATAGTAAGGTATAAAAACATAAAATGTCATACAACAGTAAGACATAGAAATATCAAAAAAACGTCATAAGGCATTCAACATCATAGTTATGAAAATGTCCAAAACTGACATAGTAATTTACGTAAGGCAAAAAAACGTCAAAAAATGTCATAGTATACTAAGGCATAAAAATCGCAGAAAAAGTAATGTCATAGAAAGGCATAAAATGTCATAGTATAGAAAGGGATAAAAACATCAAAAAATGATATACTATATTAATGCTAAATATTATTTAAAAAAACGTCATATGTCTAACAACAGCAAGGCATAGAAATATCAAAAAACTTCATGGTAAAGTAAGGCATTCATAACAAAACATGGTTAAATAGCATCAGTTGACATTTTCCTGGTGACACCAGGTACCACTGTGATATTCTCATAACATGAGCCTTCAGATAGTACCCGCCCTTTTAGTCAATCAAATGCTAGCATAGCTAGCTTATACAGCTGACTTACACTCGCTTGTGTTGATCTCATCCAAAGTTATTTTCTGTTACTATTTTTAATATTATTCAAGTAGCTAGGTAGCTTGCCAGCTATGTAGGAAGATGATGTCACCAGTCTCAAGACTGCATGTTAAGCGCTGATCAACGGGCACAACACTAGACTTATTTGAATTGCAGAACAAATGTGAAAACTGGGCAGCAGTTCAGCGGTCTGGGATTAGGCTAACACTCTGTTAAATTTGCAGGTGCAGTATCTACTCAGAAGATATTACTTTCCTTTCTTGTAAATGATGCACATCAGGATATCCACATCGATCAGCCACAACATTAAAACCTCAAACCATTGGTGAACAATTTTTGCATTGTGGCAGGGCACATTATCCTGCTGAAATAGGCCATTGCCATTGGGGGATACCATTGGCATCCACATTAATGCAAAGATCCAAGGTCTCCCAGCGGAAAATGACCCCGAGCATCACACTGCCTCCGCTGGCTTTGCGTCTTCCAGCTGCCATCTCTCCTCACGTAAATGACGCACGCACTCAGCGTCCATGTGATGTAAACAAAAACATAACTCACATCACAGTTTGGCCCATGTCAAAGTCGCTTAGATCCATATGCTTGCCCATTTTTCCTGCTTCCAACACATCACTTCTCTCTGTTCACTGCTGCGTAATATATCCCACCCCTTGACAGGTAACATTGTAACAAGATAATCAATGTTATTCACTTCACCTGTTTAACATTGTGGCTGAGCAGTGTAGATTTGCAGTCCTCTTTCATTGCATGAGTGAAGCATGTCACCCATGTTATTCAGAAATTTGGTAACATACATTGCCTGTAGGTGATGCAGGTTAAACTCAAGTTTTAGACTTAAGTTCTGGATCTTGAACTGTGATGAAATTACTGACATCACAGTTTTGTAGCTGGATAGCATTGGCTGGGCCTGATTTCAGATATTTTACATCAATGACACTTTGTGTCCTTGCTGACTGATACATCTACAGATTTTTGCACAGAGCACTTTGAATGTTCTGCTTCACATCACACTCAAACCTCTTTTTATAGCTAAGAAATGCAGCTAACTGGCATTCAACCTGATAGAGCCTTCTTTGAAGTTTAAGTTGCTTTACAGTTAGTAGTTTTCACATGAAGCAGTTGTAGTAGTTTGTTGCGTTATGCATTTTTACAAAAAAGAACGCACCTCTCCGGGAACAGGAGTGCAGCAGGAGTAAGGTACAGAACAGCGCTCGGAGCTGGGGTTCGTATGTGTACAATTAAAGTACAGGTTCCAAGACCAGTCTGTGTAGTTGTTCCACCCACAACACTTGAACTGAGTGATGGGAAGATAAAGAGAGAGAGAGAGGAGAGCACAGCACAGGTATATATTTAGAAACATGGTCTTGCATTGCGTTGTACATCCTGCCAGTCTGGGCTTCTCCCATGGGAAAACCCAGGCTTGCAAGTTTGCCAATGTGTGCAGATGGAAGAGGAATATCACATGAAGACTCTTGCAGAGTGCAGGAACTGTATGTTTACATGTAGCCTCTCATGTGGAAAACCCTCACAAAGGCCAGAATAACAAACATAAGACATAACAGCTCTGTAGTCACTAGCTGTGGTTTCTTGGTTTAGTCCCCAGACATATTCAATAAACCACTAGCTGTGATCAATTTGAAGACTTTTGTGATTCGGATACCAACAGACACAAGCACATCCACTCTAGCTAAGTGAAATTGGCCAGAGCACCTCTTTCTGGATATAATCCATCAGGTTCTGGAGATCCAGGTCATCCCTATAGTGCACGATAGCTTTCTTCACAAACTTTCCCAAAGCATCCCGAGTCTAGGACAAAGAACATGGCAATGTTAATTCAGTGAATAAAACATTTAATATAAACTTTTATAAAGAAATTAAAAGTGCCAAGTTTTAATAACTTCATTTAAATGGCCAGAGGTGAAATTTATAACCAGGCTGCTAAGATGCTCAGTGACATGGTGAAACCTCTCAGGTTTTGTGGCTCAGTTAATTAGTTGGGCTGCATCTATGGAGAATTGCAAAGTGCAAATTGAATATTCTATTCTCATGTTATCTGTCCATATTAAAATGAGTATAAATAATAATAGATGTTGTTGCTCATATAAAGCGTCACGCATGATGTATCTCAACAAGACAGCAGAGGAGCAGGAACTCCTGGCGTGATATGATGACTGCAGGACTGCAGAATAACGAATGATTAAACCACCAACCCCAGAGCACATGCGCAGGTTTTCCAGTATTTTTGCTGTGTTATATAATTGCTTGAAATTTCCCATTTGTTATTATAATGTGGTAATTTTCATCAACTCCACTCGAGCTGAATAAACAAAAGCCAGATGAAATATAAATGAAATACATTGATTTGATTGAATAATTTGTAATGAGTATTTCAGACTAAATGGTTGATTCAGACATTAAAACAATGTGCTACTTAATTCTGTTAGCGTTCATTGTTCATTGTATTATATTCCTTTTCAGAGTATTATGAGGCCTTGCTTTGTTAATATTTAGATTCTCTATTCTCACATATAAATAGAAATTATTATAAAGTATTTAATGCAAATCTCAATCCTTAAAAAATTCTGAAAACAGGGAGGGCCATGGTTATACAGACTGAGTTCAGATGTAATATATGCTAATAGGAGCACTGTATGCTAATAAGCTGCTGTACTTTAAAATTTTATTAAGCTTGAAATGAACTTCTGTTAGCAGTTTGCTGAAGGCTTTCTGAATTGTTCGTATTACAGCCCGTGTAAGAACAGGTTATGTTGATAGATACTATGAGCTGTATCAAAAGAGCCCAAATTTTTTATCCTGAAGTAGTTTTACTAAATTTTGTTTGGATTTTTATAGCGTTCCCCCTGCCCTCGCCCGTCCCTCCCTCTGTTTCTGTGTTTCTGTGGTACAGTACGCTCTTGGGCCTCAGAGCCCCCCCATCACACCTCCCCATGTCATTAGCAGCAAAGTCTCCTTCAAGGGATCTGTTGAAATGGAACATTTGGTTCCACTTTGAAGTGCCGAAGCATTTGAATCATTTAGCGAGGAAGGATGCTGGGAGGGTTGTTAAACTGCTCTGTTTAGCAGCAGGCAGTCCGAGCGCTGACAGAGAACACAAGGGAGAAGAGAGGTATCATCAGGCACCAGACACCCTGCCACGAGACACCAATGTCAGGGAATGTTGCCACCATTGGCTGCTGTGTTTTTATTCTCGATGGAACCCTAAAGGGATGTTACTGTAGGAGATAAGTGGATGCTAGAGGGAGGATCCTTACCAACCCCCTCAGCCTCTAAAACAGTCACCAGGGGCTCAAACAGATACAGAGGCATGCAGATATATACCAGTATACATTTATGCAGCCGCTGGCTGGGTTATCTGTTCTCCTTCAGACCCAGCCACTTCTAATCAGTGGTATCCTAACATAGGGATCAGAACCCCCACAAGTGTGTACAAAATGATTAATAGTTTTGAAATGGGTAAAAAAAAGTGCTTCATATTAATATTTATTCTTTGTGCTTTCTCTCTGAACATTTGGAATGCATTTAAATGATAAGCATGTATACTTATCTCTATAGTTTACAAATTAGCTGCAAATTTTTTTACTAAAGACCAACAAAAGTCTTTCTAAATATTTACCTTTTTGGTTTCTTTCGCAGTATTTCTCAGTATCATTTCAGTTGTTGTCTCTCCACAAATTTCAATTTTATTTATTGATTTATTTTTCAGCTATGGTATTATTCTGTAACTGTACAGCTGTAAACAGGGGAAAAACTGCTTGGAGTTACTCTGAGACAGAGACAGAGTAAAATACATGCAACCTGAAGGTCACTGCTTTGTATTAAATAGAAAAGAAAACGTTGAGTCACCACTGGCCTCTCGCTACTTGAGTGTTATTATCATAGATTTGTCCAACTATGGTCGTAATACCTACCAAATTAATTCAGTACTTTCAAAATCCTCATATAAACTGTTTTTCTTTGGAGGTAAACCCAAAAATGTGGACACCCAAAAGTTTAAAAATCCCTAATATCAGAAGAAAACAATGTGCAATTACAGTAGGTCATAGAAAGTTGAACCAGGAGATTGGTGTGTAAACTCTACCAGATGTTAACAATGGACAGTCTGGGTAATAATTATATAATTTGCCCTCATTTTCTCCACCAACGACGTCCGGCTAACCTGGAGGATTGTTAAAAAAAACAGTCCGATAATCTGACACTTTGTGTTTCTTGCTGGGTCTTTAAGTACACTGTTATTACAAATAGGAATGACCCAAGTTGTGAAGAACTAGAATGAAGTATTTTAGAGTCAAGTTACTTTATGTCAGCACATCCTTGAAAGAATTAGGATGGTTTCCTCTCATTTCTGGTAGTCAACAAAATAAACCTGAGACATACATTTGGGGGTGTTACATCTGCTCCTGGGACATTGTCTGCCACGCCTTCCACTTCAGTGGTTCCCTAACCTGTTGAGAGAGAAGTGGTTCTCCCCCTCTCTTTTCTGTGTGTGTGTGTGTGTGTGTGTGTGTGTGTGCATGCGTGTGTGTGTGTGTGTGTGTGTGTGTGTGTGTATGTGTGTGTGTGTGATTGTGTGAGTGGAGACAGGTGTGCTAGAGTCAGAGCAGAGCCCCACCAGCTGCATCCTATCATGTAATCAAGACTTCTACAAATACCCAGCTCTGCCGCCACCACCCTGCTAGATCTGTAGAGTCTGTGGCCAGTTATCGTTTGCTATACTTCAGCCCATAATTTACCACTTGCTATTTTTTTACATCTAGTTCTTGGCTTTTGTCCTCTGAGGATCCATCCTTTTCTCCATTCCTCTCACGGTCATGCCTGATCTGTCTCCCCCACCTCATCTGGTCATGCCTTCTGTTCTGCCTCCGCCCTGCTGCTCCTCCCTGGATCCCTGCTCAACTCAGTCCCCTTGGATCTCATTCTGGACCTGCTCCCACAGCCCCTAACTGCTCCAGCCTTACTCTCTGGCTCACAGCTCCCAGGTCAAGCTTCCACCTAACCTGCAATCTATCTTTCCTCCATGCACTGCAATGAAAACCTTTTAACTTCATACCTGTCTATTCACCTGTGTCTGCACTTCTCTTGTTCTGCTGCCACTTAACAGCAGGGAGTATAGACAACAGCACAGACACTTTTTTTTTTTTTTTTTTTTTTTTTTTTTTTTTTTTTTTTTTTTTTTTTTTTTTTTTTTTTTTGTTTGTTTTTTTTTCTGTGTATGCAGTGTGGCT
>NW_019524855.1:453701-466196 GCF_002814215.2 Seriola lalandi dorsalis | reverse complement strand
CTGTAGTACTGGTGTTCATGTGTTTTTTTTTTTGTTTGTTTTTTTTTCTGTGTATGCAGTGTGGCTCACACATTGACAAGACATTCCCCCTGTGTGCTCAATGAGCCCATCTGTGGGTTCAGATGCCATGCCTCATGAAGTATTATACACTGTAGTTTAAAATGTACAGACTGTCCAAAAGCAGGGAAAGAATACGCAAAATCAATGGAGCCCGTGCATTAGAGGTCGATGGTGACTCTTGTGGAAGAGAACTGAGACAAAATGTGACCTTATAGTGACTTTATATTATAAAATATCTAAGCTAGTGCACAGAATTGTCAGTGAAGAGGCAGATACCTGATCGGAGTAGAAGAAGCCCAGAATTGCTATGGCCAGCTGGGTCAGGAAGACCAGTGTCAGGCTGAAGGAGAACTACAGACAGAAAAGATACATAAAAAAACACAGAATCGTAACTGATGATCAGATTTGTTGTTATACATGAAATGTAAGACTTGGCTAGGGATTAAATGTAACTTCAGCTACCAAAACACAGCACCAGTGTTAGTAATGTGCCTATAATTTCTATTACTGTCTTGAGGAGGCGAATGTTCTCTCGGAGGGCTCCGATGCAGCCACAGAAAGTAATGAAGAACATGACCACCCCCACCACAATTAGGATGACAGCTGGGTCGATCAGGAACGTGTCCCGCACTGTGTCTGGCAGAAAGACAGGAACATAACAGCCTGATTAAATGTCCGTCGTCATGTATTCCTGCCTTTACTTCCTTTCCTCCCTGCATTTATTTTTATTTCTACTCTCATTTCTAACCTTTATTTAAATTCATTTCTTCCCTTACATTGTTTTCCTGTTTTTGTATCCTCCCCTCCTACACTGGCTGCTTTCATTCCCTTAAAATATCAATGATATGTTGTGGATTATACAGGATGTAGAGGCCTTATCAGTGGGATGAGCCCAAATTAATCCTTTTTGTTGTCCGCCTATTGTATATTACCAAAATAAATGTGAAAATAATAACAGAGGTGAACTAAGGATAAAGCTAAAGCTCACCAACCTACTAAACATGACATGTTATTGCCTGAAGGGGTAGCTTAACAGGTGAACAAATACAAAAGGCCAAGTGTCACTGGGAACACAAAGCTGCAGCTGAATGGACACGTAATGATTAAACAAACCAAAAAGAAAAAATAAGGAAAAAATCCACCCTCCATAGTGGTAACACAGGATAATAGATAGTTTCTGTAGAGCTTCAGATCTGTGGAAAAGTTTCTTTGTATGTACCTGAATGTGTAAAAAAAAAAAAAGTGTTATGCATATACCTGTAGCTTTCTGGACTTTAGCATATACCCCGATTGCAACAATCAACAAGGAGAAAACCTGGGAAAAAGAGAGAATTAATTTTTTTCAGAGATTTAGCCACATCAAGACTTGACTGAAATAGCACAGCAGATGACTTGCTTTTCCTCAAATGGTTTCTTCACATCTGATTGACCACATTCTTCTTGGAGAATTCCAAGCAAGGCGCAAGACTGTTAGTTAGACTGTTTGTTTACCCCATGATAAAAATGTTTCAACAATAAGTTAAAGCTCGCTTTTTTTAAACACAGGTTTTTTCCCCCTGTGTTGTTTTTATGCTAACCTAAACTAACCCTCTTCTGGCTCTGAGGTCTGAGGATTGGCATCAAACGAGGTGTATTCTTTAAAAGTTTGGGTAGGAATCTGGGATCCATAACAACACCTGTGCGACCACATCCAACTTAATTATATCTAACTTATTAATGTGTAATCCTATTGGATTTATTCTGGAAAAACTTGTTCTGTGGCAAATGTGTTGCTTCTGGCTCTGTTTCTGAACTGACTTTATTTGCACAGTCAACCAGGACAGGTGCGATCAGATTGAAATGATGAGCATTTTCTCAGATGCTGAGTAAGCAGAGCCCCCGTAGCCATGGCAACATCGCCAGTTTGTGTGTTTGCTATAAACAAACAGATGGATGTCAGCAGGAAAAACATAACAACAACAACAAAAACAACATATGGATCTCAGCTTTAATCATCTGAATTTGGAGGGCGTTCATTTTTCTGACGAACTGCAATGTTAAAGGAGAACCTCACCAAACCTTCAGTTTTTACATGAGAGTCTCATCTTTATGAATGTCATTGTTGAATACAACTTGACCTTGATTAGAGCATCAAGATTATTAGCCTCTCCACTCAAGCTTTACTGAGCAGTGTTTTGTATTTTCACAATTGTAGACTACAGATAATTCTTTTTTTCTTTCAGTGCGATGACCTACAGCAGCAGAGACAGAAAGGAAAAGAGAAGCAAGAGGTGCTGTGTGTGTGTGTGTGTGTGTGTATATGTGTGTGTGTGAGAGGAGCTGTGTGAGGGTGTTGATCTGTCTGAGACCTGCGCTGTTGGTTTTCTAAAAAAAAAAAAGCTCCAAGTACAGAGTAAAATATTGAACACAAAAGGGACGTCAGCAGCCCACACTGTGCCATGGATGAAGGGAAGAATACTGAGAATAATGAGATGACAACATCCAGGCACAGACGGCCATGTGTGTACTGTAAGTAATGGTATTGGGTGAGGTGGTGTTGTAAAGCTGCTGAGGATGTAAGTTCATTTTAACAGAAGTTGCACAATGAAACAGTGAAGAGGTTGGAAAATAGGTGGAATTAGAGCTTCCTGTTGATTGCATTGTCAACACTAATTTCCCTCTTTTCCTTCATTGTTTCTCTCACCTTGAATAACAATCTGCATGGCTTGGCTTTCATTTCCAGCCTCCAGATTCACAGACATTTTCCTGATCGTAAATAGTGTGTGTGTGTCTATGTGAGCCTGTGTGTGTACAGAACGCTTTTTGTTCGGCCTGTATACACATGGATTTGTTTCGTTTCTGTCTGAAAAGCTTGTATCAGATCTTTAGAGGTCATAAGAATCCATGGTCCGCGGCATAATTTGCTCTATAATAGATATAATTGATATAATTTTTTTTCAGCAGCCTTCATGTCCAATCTGTGCTCTGGAGAAGTAAATTGTTACTTTGAAATGGAATGTTTTATCGCTCTCACAATCAATAATCTGCCTTGACAAGAAAATCACTGACAAAACACAAGGACATCGATGATGCACATTTATTTGGAACTGCAATGTTTTTAAGATTTTTGAAAGCACATTTATGCCTTTTTTTTTTTTTTTGGTCTGTTGTGTGGGAGTGTTTGCACCTGCAGCTCCATTTGTCAGTTTACCACTGTGTGTGCTTATGTGAATATGGGTGGCAGTGTGCATTTACAACAGGAGGCGCACACACAGTGAATGTATTCCAGCTCTGTTCTCAGGCTTTTCAAAGGGATGAATCAGGCTTCTCCCAACAGATTGTGTGCGGAGGTGAAAGCCAGCTGAACTGAGCCGTGGGGACGTGGGGACAAAGGCCTGATGGATTAGGGCTGCAGTGTTCACTTCTGAGCCCGTGTCTGATAAACAAAGTCAACACAGGCCGGGCTGTGTGGCTGCTGGGGCTGCAGTTATTGCTGATTGGCTCTAAACCCAGTCAGAGTGCGGTACAGTATTTGCCACCTTGCTGTGTTTGTGTAGGATTGGATGAACAGGGATATGATGAAGATGTAAGAACTTGATAGCGCTATAGATGTGATCTGTGTGCTCAAAGTAATAATGTGGTAGAAAAGCAAGAGGCTCAGATAGAGTCTTAACTCCGTGTGTGCGAGTGTGCTTATGTGTGTGTGAAAGTAACGGCTGATGAGAAAAAAAGAGCCTGATGGACGATTTAATGGCTGCTTCGAAGTATCTCCTATACCTATGTATCTCTTTCTCTAACAGTACAAGTCTCCTGGCTTCTTATTTACACTAACAACCAGCAGTGGAGCTTGTATAATTTGAGCCTGTGCTTATTGAGTATTCTTAGCCATCTAGTTTAACCATTTATCGGTTACTTTTAGCTTTGAATATCAATAATTTAAACATTACTTTATGCTATGCATTTGAACTGTTAGTAGCTAAGAATTAGCCATTTATCCATTACCTGTAGCTTAGTCTAAAGTATTTATAGTAGCTAAGCTAAGTATTAGCCATTTATCCATTACCTGTAGCTTAGTCTAAAGTATTTATAGTAGCTAAGCTAAGTATTAGCCATTTATCCATTACCTGTAGCTAGGTATTTTAACCATTTATCCATTACCTATAACTAAGTATAAAGTATTTATAGTAGTTAAGCTAAGTATTAACCATTTATCCATTACCTTTAGCTAAGTATAAAGTATTTATAGTAGCTAAGCTAAGTATTAGCCATTTATCAATTACCTTTAACCAAGCATTAACCATATATCCATTACCTGTACCTATGTATTTTAACCATTTATCCATTACCTTTAGCCAACTACCACCTAGCAACTACTACTGCATTCATGATTCATGCACTCCCAACGGTAGCACATTGCTCAGGTATTACAGCTGACTCTAAATAAGGATTTTTTTTATTTATTTATTTCCTTTTTTCGTCAAGTCCTAATTTTTATTGTTCTCAAGTTACTTTAGCTACTGCACAATCTTTCCACATAGGCCTCGGCTTCCCCTTGGTAACAGCAGAAGTACCCCCTGGAGTAAGGGTTTTAATGTTACGGAATCAAAGTTGTATATAATATAGAACTCCAAATTTGTGCAGCAATGACAGCAGCCAACACTACATTCAACAGCGGCTTTTAAGTAACAGTCCCTGACAGAAAATATATAGAAACCATCACGCTTGCACTTGGTGTTTTGTACTTCAGTATGAGTCAGAACTGAACTGTTTTGATAAGAATGCACCACTCAACATTCACTACAGTGATACATGGGCAGTGTAGGTGTCCATATATAACTGTTGTAAATTTAAAATAGATAGCAGTGGGGAGGCCGGGTGCCCCTGCTGTATGCAGTAGTGGATACTATCTGAATTATATTGCCTTATTTATTATTTATAAGCTTTTTTCTTTATCACTTTTTTAGTTTTGCTTCCTTTCCTAGCAGAGCTGAACTTTCAGAAAGCTATAACTCCCTGATAGGTGGTGATTTGTATGCTCAGGAATATTAAGAATATTTGGTGTCCCAGGACAGCATAACAGCTGTGTTTTTGTCAGCACTGGCCTGTACCACTGGAAGAAAAATCATCAAACAGTGCAAATCTCTACTCACCCAAAATAAGAAGCTGAAGAAGAAGAGAAAATATCTGATCCAGGGGTTGACGAAGGAGAAAGTCTCAGCTCGGTTCAGATTCAGTTTCCTGTCCATTGTTTGTTGGTGTTCTTACAGTACGACACGCAGATCAAGAGTCAGTTTTACTTCGAAACAGTCCTCAGATTCAGCCCCACCCCGCACATACTCAGCCGCCATGTGAATCTGTGTGGAGGGGGTCATTTGCAGGCTGTGGGAGTATAAGGTAGGCTAAAAAAAAAAAGGGGGCCTGGGGATTTGATGCTGCCCCGCCATGCTGGTAGTGCCCAGAACTCTCTATGTAGGCCGCTGGGTCAGATTACACAAAAAATATCTCTGGCTGACTGCAGCTGAATGGCCTATGAGCTTTGGAGTATTGTCAGCCTGCTGCTAGTTGGTAAACCTTCTTTCACCTTCGTGCTCTATCTATCTTTGTGTCTTTCTGTGTTACCTCAAAGTTCCTAGATCCTGTCTTGTTTCAATGCCAGTCTTTATTGCTTCTGAAAGGCCTGTGTTTTAGTCTACAAATTACATCTTTAAAGACAGATACTCTCCTGCAAAGAATAAACAAAATGACTGTTGACAGAGGCTGGACAATGGCATCTTTGAGGACATCTAATGTAGTTAAATGACATCAGGCAGTTTGTTCTGATGTTTCTGCTGTGCTGTGTCCATTTGTCCCTGAAAGCGGACGCTCAGATGAATCGCAGAGCGAATAATGTCAAGCCGCCTATCCTGTAATGAGATTTAGATGTAAAACTCCATTTATAATCGATGGGGAAAATGGATCATCTGTCAGAGTGAGCACAAGGATTATCTGAGGATAGGTTGCAGAAAAGTCACAGGAGTATAAAGTTACTGTAAATGTATAAAAGATTCACCCCTGACTCTGTTTTCAAACACTAGCTCATGAAAATGCAACACTGTCCTTGGCAGTAGGAGTACTGTACGTGAATACTTAATCACAGCGTTTTCTTTTTTTATAATCATTATATCATGTGTCTCCTGTGGAGTGATGGAAGGACATAATGTCCCTTAGGTACCTCAGTTCCTTGCCAGAGGTACATGAAGACTTAATGAGATTGATCTGTCTTTTAATTTTAATAGACGTAACACAACTCGAGTTTTCCTGTCCTATCCATGCAGCATTTTGCTTAAATGTATAGTTTAACTTAAATTTAAATTAAATTTTTGGGTTTCTTGTCAAGCATAAGACGAGTCTCGTATAAGCTACTGCCAGCAGATAGTTGGCTTAGCTTATCAAAAAAACTGGGAAAGTGGGGAAACTGAAGAGTTAAAACGTTGTGGTTTTACGGGGGTTACACAATGGCACATACTCGCTCACCTGCCCTCTTCTCAATTCATTTCACAATAGGTGAAACTACTCCTTTGAAAATCCTTAAATATGAAATGAATGAAATATGAATAGATCTTACTTTAGTCGTATTTGTATAAACATTATAAAACTAAAATCTACTTCGGACAGGACATTCAAATAATCTTTAAAGCTAACTATAGTTTTAAAAGAAGAGCAAATATTATGAAACTATGTGGCCTGCACCAGTGTTAGTCACACTGCCGTGCAGTTTAACAGATAGCAAGTTTTCTCAGGGAAACACAATAGATTGAGAACAGATAGCAGCAGAAAACCTGCAAATCATCTCCACTGCAGGCTAACAAGCTGATTAATGTTGTGTGGGAACAAACTAATCAGTCTCATCAAAATTAAAGCCTTCCCAATTCAGGTTAATGAAATGAGCTCAGCTGAGGATGAGGGGGGAAAAATGTGAAATGCTGTAGTAACTATTAAGAAAAAAAAAGGTATCCACGGTTGATTCCGTTCACTTTATTTCAATACATGTTACTCATACAAAATAATCTGTACAAAGGCTAAAATAGGTCATATTTTTGCATAGAAGGAACAGTGATGTAAAACAAAAAGCCAGGATGGAATGGCACAGTAAACTCCACTCACTGTCACACATGGGCCTGATATCAATTAGGTTAAAAATGGGGATAAAGCTCCACACAAAAATACTCTGCTGCTCATCCCATGCTGGAGAAACATGAGACAAATTGGCAACGGTTCCCACTTTCATCATCTTCCTTTTGTTCTCTTGCAAAAAAAAAAAAAAAAACCCCTTTGCGCAACTGGCTGACTACCATTAGCTCATCTCAGCGTCTTTAGGACAACAGTCCCTCAGGTTTTGTTATTTTTTTAAAAAGAGGCTATTTAAGGCAGCGATGCCACTCTTTTTTACTAAATACAACATGGGCTCTGCTGTGACACAGCTTCAGTTTGCTGTTCATGCCAAGTCCTGTCTCTCAACCCCCCAAAAATCCAGCATCAAACACTGCTTAAATGCTGCCTATATAATTGACAGTGACATATAAAAGGAACACATCAGGAGCGTCGAGTCATTAAACATGAAAGGCAATGAGCGTACGGTGTCGTGGAATTTTTGTGACACTCTTTCCTTTATTTAAAAAATATTTGATTTAGAGAATAAAGAGAAGGTAGTGCACCACCTTGTATAGATATTCAGAGTGCTTTCACATGTAGCAGAAAACTCCACAGGACAAGGCTGGCAGGTATCAGATAGTGCCACCCAGCAGAACACAACATCAAACACACCATTTCTAGAGCATACATTTCCACTGCTCAGATATTCAGCATTAGCACGGGGGAAGGATTAGGAGGAGATTATAGAAATAATATGTTGAGGGTGGCAAATAAAATAAAATAAAATAAAAAACAGTCTCTATGTCTCAAAATTCTTCACAGCAGACAAAACCCAATTACTGCATGTGCATTCTTCCTTTACCATCTCTGTGGCTTATTGGGAGTGCTTCCATGGATAACTGGGAAAACTTAATATTCCTTCCAAAAAAAAAAGAAGAAAAAAACATAAGGAAAAATGTGTCTTACTACAAGATGCAAATGTAGTCAAATAAAATATGAAAACCATACTGACAAAAACACAAATTTACATCAAATTTACACTGCTCCTGTACTTTGAAGGAAAACAGAGGCAGAAAAACTATCAAACATGAGAAGATGAACAACATAAAGATGGAAGATATGTCTGTAAATGAACACTGAAGAGCGTGGGTTGTTAGGCATGTTAAAATTAGAAAAGGGCCAATAAACTGTTTGTAAATGTGAGTACAAGTGGCAGAGGTAAAGCAAGTTACATCAGTTGTAAAATGAGCATATTTACATCCTGAGCTAACGTACAGCGCTGATACTGATACTGTAGTAACATTAGCTCTGTGCTGCAGTGTCATCTAATAGTACATGCTCTAGAAATACATAATGGGCCTTACACTGGCAGTTTTAAAAGACATACCGCAAATTATAGCAGCACGTCCTAATTTAATTAAACTAGATCTTAACACGAAGAAGCACGTCGACAAGCGTGCAGTATGTCTTTTGTGGGCTTCACCCGATGCTATATGCCAAATGTTTCCCTCTCTATCAATTCTGACTTAATTACTTTCACTGCCTGTAGCAATGTTAAGACAGAAAGGCATATTTGCACCTTGTAGAGGAACATCGCAAAGACTAATCCTCTTCGAAACAAATGCTTAATAGTATTATGTTCTCATAATGTGCGACAATGAGCCTCTGTCATTAATTAATACAAAAGAAAAAAAGACAGTAAAACAGCCTACAACAAGAAAAACAACAGTATATCGTATAAAAACAAACATGAAAACAGCGACAACCAATGTACAAAAATAACATCATGAAACAGCTTTTGTTAAAATAGCATTCATCCCTGTTTTCTAAAAAACATGGGGGAACATTTTCTCTGACATGAAAACTGGGTGACGGTAACAGAGCTGAGATAGGGAGTTCACACGGAGGAGAAAATGTCAGAATGTCAGCTCAGTCAGATCATTCGGAGGCAAGGAGTTACAGAGTTTGCAGGCTGCGTCTCTGAAGTATGACGTCAGGTTCGGAGACAGACACCGGATTTGCTTTAAGTCGTTTTCTGTGACATCTCTGACATTCTTAAACGCTTTTCCACCCAATGCAAGACAAAGCAGCGCAACAAAAATATTTATCTTGTGTTTCTTCAGAACTTCTTGCCTGCAGTGAGGATACATTGCAGTCTGACTTACAGAACTGTAACAGCGATTCCTGCAATAACCTCTCCCGGGTAGAGAATTTACCTCACAGCCGCTTCGAGGCGTTCAAAGAGCACAGCTGTATTTCTACAATGTCGGTGCTGCCAGTTACTGTATATGTAGCACCGTGTGTAGGGCAGAGCGAGGCAGTAAATAAGGGATGTCTAGAGAGTTTGTGGAGGCAGCCAAGCAGAGGAGACGTGACCACTCGTGCCTGGGCTGTACATCAGCAGCTGTCATGTTTCCCCCGTGGACACGAGGAGTCGAAGCATATGGGGGCAGGCAGTGAAACACAGCCAGCAGGGTCGCTGCACATCACAGCCCAAATCTGTTGTTTCCTGATGATGCACGAAGCCCCTCCTACTTGTCCTTAATATGTGTCTCTCATATTAAGTCATTTTAAAACCAATAAATAAATGCCTCACCTCAGGTAATAGTCTGAGGCCCACAGCCTGAGTGAAGCAGGGTGGGTTTTCTTTTCTTTGCCAAGTCATTTGTTAGTATCTGTAGCAGCATTGCACAGTGTCTGAATTTCAAGGTTTCATCCAAAGGAACACAACAACTCCCCTTTCAACCTTGAATAAAATTTAGAGCGACAGCCACTTCTGGTCCCAATGATTTCTCTACTCAGCTTTCAATAGCAGCAGACAAACAATCACCTGTCCTCTTCTGTTAAAGGACGATTTCAGATTATTACAACATGGCCTTACTTTTGCACTTTTGGCCATCATTCTGAGACCTGGGAATGTGGCAACATCTCTACAAAGAAGTGTGATGGGGCAAAAAGACAAGAAAATAAACAAGCAGATTCTAGACATCTTGAATTGCCGCCTACATCCCAGACTTTTCCACTAATTGAAAGGGCTAGAGAAACAAAAGAATCAATTGGCGCTTTGAAGGCTGGATTAAGAAAAGGAACGTCCTCTATCTGTGTCCAAAATCACACCCTTTTTTGTATATAGTATGCTATGTTTACAGTCAGTTTATAGATGCAAAAACTAGTCATGAGATGCTTCACCTCTTAGTGATAATGATGATGCATAGGTGTCCAAAAGCTCAGTTTACTGCTCACTATAGATTAAACTATTATCTACTATATAGAGGACAGTGAATGAGCGAACGAGGGAGTGATTTTGGACGCAGCAATATCAACAGAAAAATGGCCACAAAAAAAAAAAAGCACCAGGTTTGGAAGAGATCGATGCAATCGTATGGGTTGTTGTAACAGAAATAACAACTTTCACACATCCATTACACCACTTACAAAACTGTTTTTGGTGTGTGCACTACAGACTGTGCTTCAGACAATTTACACCTTTACCATGTTATGTTTTCACTTGTGTTGGTTCCAGGTGTAAATGGACTTGAAATCAGCATATGTCTTTGACTGAAAAATGTTAACTGCTCCACGCACCTGCTACTGCACCTGTGCGGACTGAAAATGTGTTCAGCTAGATAAGTCACTGCTGATTGAAGGCAAAAAAAAACTAAACAAAACAAAAACAATAACCCTCTGATATAGAAAACAGACTCGACTTTCTGGTTCAACTTTGACCTGTTGTACATGCTGTAGCCGTGCAGAAGCAGTTTTCCTGTGGACTGACGGATTATTACGGACTTTTCAAGTGTTGTTTACAACCTGTCATCTGACTGTATCCTGTATAATGTAATCATAACCAATGATAAAATCAAAGCTAAAATGATCCTTTAACAATGAGCCAGTCCTCTACACCACCACTGACATACACACAGAAGCTGAGAAACCTAGAGCAGACACACTGGAAGGCATTTTCTTGAAGTCGCCCCAGCGGGTGAAGTGTATTCTCAGTCTTAAGGAGGCAGGCTGATGCATAGGCCTCCTGCAGCGAATCAGCGGTAAACACACATAAACAGACATGTCCTACAGAGCTGTTGCCATACCTATCTGTCTCAGCTTTGATCTGCCTACACTCCCACCACCCCCTCCTCTGTCGGCGGTGAGAAAAGGAAGCTTGAGAATAATCAGGGAAGTTGTAAACCAGGGATGGGTCTGCGTGGTGAGCGGGAATGTCAGCAGAGATACTGTGTGTGTACGTTTGGAGCAAAAAGCTCATCGCATTCCGCCACGTGGGAAGAAAATTGGGGTGAAAAAAGAAAGATGGAGACAGGGGGGAGTTGACAGCCAGAGAGAGAAAGAAGAGGCTCTAGAAAGAAGAGAAAGGCTCTAGCCGCCTCCGCTAACTCAATTGATGGCAGCAGCGAGACAGCATGTCTGCTCTGTTTTTGCCCCTTGTGCCTCTGTTTCTTTGGATTTCTATGTTCTGTTTTCTTTTTTTTTGCTTTGCAGCTTGGACAATGTGATAAAACACACCCATAAAGCTACACGCACACACACACACACACACACACGCACTCTCACACACACACACACACACACACACACACACACATAGAGACATACAGATAGTTTGTTCTGTATTCTCAAAGGGGGAACTTCATCACACAGATCTCTTCACTTGACAGCCCTGGTGAAGCACTAATAAACAGCCATTTTACACCATTTGTATTGTCTCATAGGGAATGGAAATACTGCTGCTGTGTGGCAGCACAAATTGTGTGTGTGTGTGTGTGTGTGTGTGTGTGTGCGTGTGTGTTCACAGGCAGATTTGTGTATTACAATTTATTATTCCGAGGATATTGCAGAACTTGCTCTAAAATAAATCCACTGATGATTCCTCACGCTAACACGACGATCCTCCATCACGCTCACTTTACCCAAATCTCTACAGCCAAATGAAAAAAAAAAAACATAAATCATGGATTACATTAGACACCATCCCGCCATATCTGTGCCCCTCCGCGGCAACGTCACTTCAAATCCAACCACACTGCATGTCTAAGAGCTCATTGCACTGATCTGTTCAACACTTACATTCCACAGGAGCGTTGATGACACACTTAAAAAAAAAAGAAATTGTTTGACATTTCGACAACAGAGGTAAGTCAGTGAAGTAGAAAACTAGCATGCCATGTTGGAACATTTTTCATTTACAAAGGAAAATAAATGAAAATTGGGGCTTGACTTTATTCAACATGAGGAAAAAAAAAAACAAACAACTCCACAAGAGGTGGAGGGTATTATCAGTTCATATGTTTGCTGCCTCAGTAGGGGGCA
>NW_019524855.1:442424-453681 GCF_002814215.2 Seriola lalandi dorsalis | reverse complement strand
GGTGGGGGCATTAGTAAAGTCTTCATTGTCTCAATGTCTTTCTTTTCTTCCAGCAAACTGTTAGACCAAGCAAAAAAAAAGAAAAGAAAAAAACACTCAAGAGGAGTGACAACCAATGGGATTCTCTTCCTTGCCAAAAGTAGGTGTCCCTTCTCTTTCAGTTGTGTTACTCTTTGGCAAAATGAATGGTGAGTGGAAAGAGCAGATCAGAGCGGGGACACAGCTGGAATCTGTACAGAGGGTCTGGGGAAGTGGCGCGGGGGCAAAGGATGCTCTAAAGAGGTTATCAAGTGGGGTGGGTGGGGGTTGGGGTGTTAAAATCAAGAGTCTTATCCCATCAGGCAGTGGGGCTCCTCTCAATCGGGTGCCTCCCCGCAAGGCTAAGCGTCGTATTTCTTCCCCGTTCTGTGGATGTGGTGGAACAGAGTCATGGAGAACGCCATGCCCATGAGCTGCAAAGGAAAGGAGAAGGAGATAGTGAATTTGTGTCTGTATGTATAGTGTACATACAGTATGTGTCAGTGCATGATATACATGTGCATGTGTGATCTTTTTGATGTTGATGCCTTGGGCTGGTTTGTGTTTTGATGCACAATAATTCCTGTGCTGAGGCACAAGCACATTTTCGTTCACTCTCTCTTTTTCTGAGATGGCCTTCAAACACGAGCTCTGGAATCTTTGTGATGGAAAAAATGTACAGCGTGCACAAGCATTAAGTCAATGAAGTAAATTGAGATGCCACTAAATCAAAGTAGCCAGCTATCTCTTTGAAGTTTCCATTACCCCTGATACTTCTACATCAAACACAGTCACAAGGCTGATCCTAAAACCATTATCTGGCAAAAGTTTGGATGGCAGGGAAAGCGCAAAGTACTGTATGGTGCATAGTCTAATAGAAACGGCAACGTGGACTTCCTGCAAACAGGCTCCACTGGGGATTTCTACAGTATGTGATCAGCCTGGGAAAGCTGCTGATTCTCTTCCTTTTGTTTCAGTCTAAGCCTAATTCATACGGCTGCTTCAGAGAAAAACGCCACCTTATGCCACTGTCAATCAAAACACAAAGTGCTATCCTTCTGAGAAGGAATTAGGAACAATAAAAAAAATAAATAAATAGATAAAAATGCTTCAAAACCAACCCAATTATTTACATATGGTTCATCAGTGCAGCTCTTACATACACAAGATGTTTAAACTGTCTCCTTCATTCAGTCGGCGAGCGAGACAGTATGACAGATGCTCCTGCAGGATTCTTCAAAGCGCAATCATCCGTCCATGCTTAAGAATATATAAAGACTGCTGAGATTTGATGAAACCATTGTGGACAAAGTTACACATACAGGCGTTACATTGGCAGTCTGTCATATACACCAATGAGCCACAAAATTAAAACCAGCTACCGGTGTTAATGTTGAGGCTGATCGGTTGTATGCTGCAAGTCTAAATCATTCATAAGCCAGTTCTCCACGCCTCTGGACATTATGTAACATTGCAGACTCGCAATGTCTCTCACCATGCCTTCGAGTCTGCTAATCTGACAGCTCAAGGTCTGTTTCTCGACTCTCCTGCCCCTCACCTGAATCAGGGGAGTGTGTGAGTGTGTGTGTGTGTGTGTGTGTGTGTGTGTGTGTGTATAGAGAGAGGGAGTTCATTAAAATTAATGTCAGCCGAGTCGGTGTTGCAGTGTTTAATTCAGCTCGAAGACCTTATCGGTCTCCAAACAGGGCAGATATTTGTCAATGTTTTGCATGTGTGTAGTGTGTGTGTGTGTGTGTGTGTGTGTATTTGGAGAAGAAATGAACAGACAGGGAAGAGATAAGAGTCAGACAGAGTTGGAAAAGAGTCGTCGGGTTAGAATGAAAAAGTGTGTGAGCATGAAAGAAGAGGGTGCGATCTTGTCTTGAACACATATTGATCTGAAGTTGGGCAATATACTTAGTCTGTACTATACTGTACAATGCCGACTCTCCCTCAGCGTGGCTGTGAACTTTAACTAAAGCTCAAGCACCATTTTCCCCTAAGGACACAAGAAATGTGCAGGGTCTTATAAAACTCAACACAGAGATTTCACAGCGAGGCCACCTCGCTCTGAATGAACCATGGATTCACAGATTAGCCAACCGTAGACTTGTCATGCATGAGTACAGCCGCCGACAGGCCATGAAGGGCAGGGGGAATAAAGCAAGGAGGAATGTTGAAAGCATGAAAAGAGGGTAAGTGCAGCACGGGGGTTGAGACATAGCATAAACGGAAATATTAGGAAGTGAGTGACATGTAAGGTCTCAAGGACAGCAGGTGGAACTTAGACTGACAACAGATCTCTAAAATTATATGTAGTATGTATCAGCTGAAATGTAAGCATTAGAAGGTGAAGTGCATTTACACGGGGGGCACAGACAGCTATTGATAGAGAGTCTGACCCAGGGATGGAGCAGAGTTCCTAAAGTGTATTCACACTGAATGTGATGTGAATTTTAGGCGAAACATGAGTGAATACGAAGTTGAGTGGGTGCAAAAGCATTTGGTCAAGGCAGCGCAAAGTGAAGCAAAGATGCATCTGTCCATCCATGCATCCATCTATTGGGTGTTAGGAGCATATGCCAGTTTCCATTAGGGAAGAGGAAAGGTACCCTTGACAGGCTGCCAATCAATCAGTGGGGCACATATAGACAGGCAATCATTCCCTCACATGTAAACTCTTCACTGGCTGCCTCTGGATATGAACCCAGGACCTTTCTGTCCATTACTGCCCACTGTGGTTGCACATAAAAAAAAAAAGAATATGTCTGCGCGAGTTAAAAAATATTTCAACTTGAGCGAAAACTTCACATTTATGACATTTCATAAACAGACAGAGACTGGAGGAGATTACAGAAAGAGATCAGTCAGAGTCTGAGCTGCCACACAAACACACTTTTACTCACATACACACACAGTCGGTGCATATGTTGCTAGCTATCTACAGCTAACGTCTGTACATTCAGATCACAGGCTGTCTGGAGCAAATAAACACAGACTGCAAAAACCGTTCAGGAGTTAAATTTGTGCAAACCTGAGGAAAAACATTTTTGCTGTGCTTTGCTTTGTTCCGTCTGAAGACACTTGTAGGACTCAATCCCCAAGGAAGAGGAAAAGCTACTGCAAAGAAAGTGAAAGTGAGACACTAACTGTATGAATAAGGATGGATGTAAAGCAGAGTTTAAGACAAAAAGAGAAACGGTACGACCACAGGAATATCTTTCCAGCCTCTCAACAAAGCCTTTAATCTGTGGCTCTATACCTTCTCCTCTATATGCAGTATCTGTGCTCTCCCTATCTTCAGATGGCTCCTATACATGACAACAGCCTGTTTGGCACAAAGCCAGGTGACTTTGATTCTCCCAGACAGTATGAGGGTGCAGACTTCAATATTTCAAGATGTGTGGGTGCCCAGAACGCCCACTGATCACAGGCTTCATAAGTTTCTCAGCAAACATTGGTGGCACAGAGGCCGTTGGATGCACATGTATTTTTTTTTTTTAAAACATGTTGCCTGACAGGCAGACACAAACAAATGCACCCAGACACAAAGAAAAAGAAGAAAAATGGAAGGGAAAATAAATGGGAGAGAGGCAAAAAAAAAAAAATAGGAGAAGGAAAAAACAATTTATCACTAAGGCAGCCTCCTACCTGCACTACCAAGATGACCATGCCTATGGTTCCCAGCAGGTGCTTGTTTTCATCCAGCCATTCCTCCACTTTCTCAAAGCAGCCCTGAAATGAAACAAAAGCTTGTTAAGATTCCACAAAAAAAAAAGAAAAAAAAAAAAGGTGCATTTTCAGTGTGGCAGAAGAATCATGTCACTTCAGTCGCAGTGGCCGCTCGTGGCATGTTTGGTCACCTAGAAAAAAAACCCCCAGACCATCCAGTTCACGCTTTTCCAGACAAAAAAATGCATCTCTTATATATGAGAAACACCCTCGGATGAATGAACTACCAGGCGAGGTGTTAAAAGAAGTGAATTACCCATGAATGATGCCTTCTGTATGCAGACTTATGGGCCATATAGACGGACGTGTGCACTTTCTCTTAAATATATTCCTTTCTGGGTTCACTCAGAGGTCACTCGCTGGCAGGGAGGTGGGGCGAAGGATTTAATGGTGACTTCAGCTGCAAAGAGGTGCCCCTTCTTGACTGTGGGTGCTGAGGCAGCGTGCAAGTCTTAACTATATAGTGTGAGGCCGTCTCCTCCTCTGGGCAGGATTACACACAAGATTTTAGTGCCGTGCTTTCCCTATGGGACAGCTCAATGTCTGCCTATTCTCATTTTGGCAATTATATTACAGCTTTTAATCCCCTACTTTGGACCTGCTAACAAACCACATGCCAGACCAACAGAAGATTAGACTTGTAATGGGGGTAGATTGGTGAACTGCAAGGTTTTTGAGAGAAAAAAAAGAAGCTGTTGTCTCATGCATAATGGAAAAAGATCCAGTGTGACCAGAATTCAGTAATACGAGGAAAACTTTAAAGCTACTCGAACTACTCACAGAGGCCTGTTAGAGCAGCTACTGAACAGATGGACTGAAGATTAAAAATGTATAAGATTTATAATTTTTATGTCCCCGGAGAATCCTGAACTAATATCAGTCGTGTCGGCTTGGAGTAACAAAATTATTATTTAAAATCATGTTTATGCATATACATATCTTCAAACATGACGTGAAACAAGACCTTATGGATTTGGCTTATGATCCCAATAGCGTCATATCTATGAACAGATAATGAGACAATGGGTACAACCAGGGAAAAGTCCCCCCACTCCAGACTGAAAGATACGTCGTTTTACTCTCTCTTGTAGTCATTTTGTGTCTGTTTGTAGTCGTTTTATTTCTCTTTAGTGGTTTTGTGTCTTTTTGCAGTTGTTTTGTGTCTCTTTATAGCTGTTTAGCATCTCTGTGGTTGTTTTGAGTCTCTTTGTAGTAACTTTTTGGCTGTAGTTGTAGTTGTCTTGCGTTTTTTTTGTAGTAGTAGTTTTGCATCTGTGATTGTTCTGCATCTCTTTGTAGTGGTTTTGAGTTTCAATTCATTGTGTCTGTCTGTAGTCGTTCTGTTTCTCTCTGTAGTACGTTTTGACTTTTTGTAGTCATCTTGAGTCTCTTTGTAGTTATTTGATTTACTTTCCAAAAAGAAGCTGTTACTTTGAACAAAAGCTTTGTGCCCAGCAGGCCCATTCACTAATCCTTCCATGTTTACATCATTTGTAGTGTACGCACAACAAAAAACATGTTTGCCCTGTTTACCTTACGGTCAATCTGAACTCACCCTGTTCCAGAACATGTTGGTGGAGTTACGTCCACAGTTCTGATAATGCTCCTGGCAGCAGCGGTCAGGAACTACTTTCTCCTTCAGGGCCTCATGCCAGTCTGTGTATGATATCACACCGCAGCATTTCCACTGTGAACACACATAGACACACACACACACACACAAAAACACACACACACACACACACACACACACGCACAATCACACAAGATTATTTAATGCTTTAATTTGACAAGTATTGTAATTAGTCCTTTGCATTAGAGGGCTACAATAATGGAACAAAATGTACTTCCACAGCCAGTTTTGACTTTTAATGTTGCATTAATGCCACAGCTACAAGCCAGGAAATACATTAGCTGGAATATTTCAGTAAAACTTTGCATTTATATATCACTTCTGTTGTTGTGATTGAACAACAACGGTAATGTTGCTAATATTTGATGTAATGCGTGCATGCTGTGAGATCTGCCTACCTCTGCTTGGATGATGTTCCAGGCATTTCGCAATCCTATGTTGTTTTCTGAGTTGTAGAGAGCCAGCCCATCCTTCAGGTCCTGCTTAGCATTCTCACTCACCTGGAGACGAAAGAGAAAACACCTGCCTTGGTTAGAGACCTCTGGTTTTTAAACTGTGAATCGAGTTACAGCATTAATTACAGTCTTGATAGTGGAGTAGGCAGCTGAAGCTTGAGTACTTTTAAGGGTGTATTCACATTATTTTGATCTTTTCAAACTATCAATGTCTTCTTCAGAGATGTATATGATAATGGTGGTGTCCATGGCAAGCAGGGAAGTGCTTTTTAGTGTCTTTAGAGTGCTGTGTATGATTGATCATGGATTCCTTTCTTGTGAACCGACTCATCATGATGAAAAGCGTACATACACAGGCGACAGCAACAGCTAGGATGTACAGCAGATTACCAGCGGATACCAAAAAACCAATGGAACTTGACAGCAACTACACAGCTTACAGGTAACCTTTTCGCTTGTCATCTAAAAATATCTCCGCTACAGTGACTTGGACTTTGTGCATGATGACTGCAGATCTGACACATGTCATGTGTCGCTTCGCTCCACACACACACGCACGCACACACACTACTTCAACATGCCCTTCAGCAGAGCTTGCAAATCACTTTCCTCTTGACTGAACCCCAACAATGTGCTCGGGGTTGTACCATGTCTGATGGAGATTAATATCTCATTGGATGTGTTAATGAGATACAAAATCAGAGCTTTAGTTCTCCTGCAGTTCGCTTTGCCCGTAGGGATTTGCTAACTGCCAGGACAGATTGAGAGGCGCTTCAGATATAGTGTAATTATTACTGTAAAAATGACACGTACTGCCAGAACCATCGTGTTACGGCATCACAAGAAATACAAGTTATATCACAACAAAAGGAATGCACTTGCCTTAATAGTTAAAGCTTAAGGCTTCAGACTGTGCCCTGGAGTTTAAAAAAGATCTGCACACAATAAAAGAAGCGGCATCATGTCTGTCAGTGCCTGACACAACAAGGTGCTTTCAGCTATTCTCCACTTTCTTTTTCTCGGGGAGGGAGGACTAATGTTGAGCTAGACATTGTTTGGAAGCTGCTCGGTAAATTCCTCAGTTTAAAAAAATAACAGAAGCAGAAAAACTGAAGCCGCCTGGTCGATAATGTCAGCCTGCTTCTATAAAATAAATGTTACTTGACTACCTGTGTACGCTGCACTGTATATGAGAGACAGGCCAAACCTTCCCATAAATTAAATGAATAAATTAAGCTTTAAATGAAGTGACTCGTCAATGAATTGGTGGGAGGAAAAGGCCTCAAACCTTTGTTTTCTGAGCTGCGGCACACGAAAGCTATTTGCTGAATTAAACGTAAAAGTCAAACCGATATTTTTTACTGAGTAATTAACGTTTCCTTGGCAACAAAGTGCTTTAGTTATCATTAATCATGCAAGACCAATTTAAAACATCATTTAAAACCTTTGAAATCAGATTAGTATTATTTCAGATCACATTCCTCTGTCTCGCTCTGTCACTTCGCAGATGCAGAGGAGATGATCTGTGTGTTGCACTCCGGGTTGCAGGCCCCACCATATCTGTCCTTGCGCAGGAAAATGAGATGAAGAGCAGCATCATCAATCTCTGCCTCGTACTTTGTTTTAATCCTCTATCTTCTCCTCTCCATCTGTATGTGATGCTGCTGGCTCATTACTGACTCCTCGCACTAACACAGCCACCAGAGAGCAGATGCCCCCCCCCCCCACAATAAAAATCATCGTCTGAGTCTCCGATAAGTCTCTGCACATCTTCCTTTGCATGTGTGGAAGTCTTTGTTAGAGCCTGAAATGAAACTTAATGATCCAGATTTAATGCTAACGAGAGGCAGACAAATGACTGCAGAACAAACAGGGATTTGATCATGCAACACTCTGACCCATTTTCTCCTTGCGAAAGGAGCAGATACAAACACATCCTTTGTTGCATTAGCCTATTTTTTTCTGATAAGGAAAACTAACTTCTTGACTGAAACTCATGTTGCTGGTACTGAAAAATGTTCACAAACAACACGATGACACCGTACTTTTGCAACATCTCGTCTGTGAAAGTTGCCACAGGGCATCTATGCAATATTTCATGTGGGGCATAGCGACAAAAGCCCTGAGACACAGCTCATACTTGCCATTACACAGATAAGATGGCACTTTCCTCTGGGCTGACCACGTCCGCGCTCAGCGATACAGGACGCAACATTCATCACAGAAATCAAAAAGCTTGAACTCGGTCAGCCGGGAGAACACGAGTCTCAAGAGTCACAGAGAGGGAGAAAGCGGAGAGGGAGATGTGCAGATATACATGATGACATGATGGAGGAAGGAGTAGGCTCTCTATCCAAATTGGTGTTTGTATTCTGTCAGTGTGCATGACAGCAGAGAGCAGAGAGTGGATGGTGGATTGTCTGATAAACGCTCGTCACTGTAATAATATGATACATCCAGTCAGTACAATATTACAGACATTTCAGTTTGTTTTATTCCTTGAATAATACTATTTTTCAACTTTACCAAAGTCTCCCAAACATGTTTTTACGCTTGGGAAGGAAATTTGCTTGGGAATATTTGTGTATTCTCTGTGCTGGGATCAGTGTGAGGTGATATTAATAATTCCTGTGGATGGGCTTCTTACTGTCAGAATCAGGCCCCAGATCTGGTGACATGTAAGCACCTTGGGGACCAGGTACAGTGGGACCTGTCACTGTGCAGACACTGAGCCGCAGTGCTTACTCAATATTGGAGTACATAACCATGACTGAGCTGACTGCTCCAATTTTGAAAACTTTGAAAGATTTGATCTTCTTTTTGTCATGTGCTTCAGTGTTCAGTGTGCAGCACACATTCAGTGTTGTTGCTCAGACAGCAAAGGGCACATCGGTGACTAATTCTGCCATGGAAGCATAAGTTTAAAGTTCCCCATTGTTCATTTTGTATTTCTTTTGCATTCGTTTTACCTCTGAGAACAACTTGCTAACAACCGCTGTCTCTGATGGCTGATTGGTGAATGCTATGAATCATTTAGAGATGCTCACATAACACAAGAAAGCACTGCTCATTTACAGTTGGTGGTGTGATGGGTGTATAGAAGAGCAATTAGTGTTTTGTGTGAGAGTTTTATTCACATTTGCCCAACTGCTATTTATCACTTTGAGCAATTACAATCTTCAAACTATGTTACAAACGAAATACAGCCTCTGCAGCATGATTTCATAAAAAAATAAAGAAAAAAAGACTATGCAGGTGGTTCAATAAATATATTACCACTCTGAAAAAAGCAAAAACAGCCCATCTGTGAAATAAGACAAATGGTACATACAGTGTATAAAAATATAACCAGATGAAAATTTGAGTTTTAAGTCGTCTGCCTGCACCTTCTGTTCACATTAACTGCAGCCTGCCATACATACCTGGAGTACATCCAAGGCTTTGGTTAAAGACCACTAACTTCTCACTGAGAAACCTCTCAACTTGACCTGCAATAACAATCATTTTGCAACGATTTTTTTTTCTTTTCAGCCACATATGTTAAAATGCTTCCTGTCTCAGTCTGCACTGAAGGCTTCGCTCCAGCATCCACAGTGTTTGGAAGAAAGTATTGCTGTTGGTGTTGTTATGGTGGAAGGAAGGCAACATTAGAAAGCTCATACTCTTTGTATGAATGAAAGTTTATTAGTGCCACAGCTACATCTATGACTCGAAAAAACACTGTTAAATTTAGGTCAAGTTGCTTTGATCTGGAGCGAACTCAATTTCTATGGTGGTTATATTAAGTTATGTTGACAGTACGGTCCTCAATAGTGCTAAATTAATTAAGGTGCATTCCCTTACGTTGAGTTACGGGGTTTTTCTTTAAAGCAGCGTCCAGAATCATGCCAAGAGTGAAACTGGACAGAAAAAGCGTCTTTACTGTCAAAAGAGGGGACTCCACTCAAGACACTTTGCAGGACTAGTCTTCAAATATGTATTTCCTTTTCTACTCACCTCACTCTGCCCCACACTCATATTCAGCCTTGAAACATGACTCATCCTCTGAAGTCTTGAACAGCTGCATAAGCCAGAACAAATTGTCACTTATTTTACTGTTTGTTTGAATGAAATAAAGCAATCCTTTTTTTTCTGTGTTGTCAGATCACAGAAGGGCTTTTGGCTTATCTCCATTCAGCTGAGAGAGTAACAAAACAGTGAGGTGACAGTCACATCCTCTCTTCAAGGATAAACTCAGGTCAGCACACTGAATCTTCCCTTTTTCACATCTAATTTTTTGAATTCACTCTATTGTGTCTCTTTCAGCTCCCTCGTCCTCTCTTACACAGTCATTATTGGATCATATGTATACTGTCAGGGCTTTAAACATCAACTCCTCTGACCCCAAGAACAGAAGCTAACAGTGTTTTACTGTTGCTCTCACTGCACAGCTCTGGACAAGTGTGTTAGCTAACTGCCCTGAAAGTGTAATAAATGATGTGGAGAGAAACAGCATCAGAGCCAGAGGTCCCCAACAGCACATCATTAAACAGGATACTTAATTCCCTCAGTTGCTCTGGAAGCCTGTGCCGGGTAGCCTGAGGCCAGGGCACTCGGCAGAGCGAGGAAGGACCCCCCACCACTGCACTGTAATTGGTCTGGAAAAACAAAGCATGACCAGGGATTGAACATAGTTCTGCTTGTAAACAAATGCAACATATCAGGGATGTGGTATAACCTTTACTCGCTCTCCAAACCAGTCTCTTATGTGACTAACCTCCATCATTGACTCTTCTAAAACTTAACAGTGACACCTCTCATCACTTTTGTCATATTTGCCTTCTTTTGATCCACTTCCCCCTCTCTTCTCTAACACCCTCCCTTCCTAACCCATTCAAGTTTGGTCTTTTTTTGCCTCGGCTTTGATATCTCACCTCCTCTTTTCCCTCACCTGTGTTCACCTGCCTACCCTGCCGCTTTCCTGCATTTTTCATTTTTCTCTCCTTCTCCCTACATGCCCATGCCCTGGCGCTTGTCTCCTCCACTTGCCAGGTCCTGCTTTCTCATTCTGAGCTAATAAACCTTCAGCGGTGTTCGGCTCGGCGTGCTGGGTCGACGGAGGCACAACGAGGTCAGAGCGCTAAAGACGGATGGCTGTAATCTGGTTTGTGGCCGAGCCATCTGCTGTAGTCAGCTGGTTGCTAACCGCAGGGCCAGCCTTTATTATACTACGGCCTCTACATGGCATTTAATCAGAGAGCTTAACAGCACCGAGCTGTGGAGGCAAAGAGGGGGTACCTTCGCATGAGCCACACCTGGCGGCAAGACTGCTGCGACCAGGAAGACGAGGAAGAAATTCTCCATTAAGAAAAAAGAGCTGCACCTTTTAAGAAGAATTAAACTGTTGGAGATGCAATAATGCCCCCCCCCCCCCCCCCCC